>NC_091574.1:6230824-6238324 GCF_042767895.1 Penaeus vannamei
ACCAGCGCCGATTGTTTATGTAATCTAGATGGATCCTTAAGATAGAATGTTTAAACATGAGACTAAACAATTCTTTAAAAATCTAGTAAATGCTTATGACAGATTAAAACAAAAAATAAAACTAAACATGAGACCAAACACCGATTCTTTAAGCGATTTAGGTAAATTCTTAAGACAGATTGGGAAAAAAAAGAGAATCTAGATAAATTTTTAGGACAGATTAGGAAAAAAAAAAAACGATTCTTTAAGAAATCTAGATAAATTCTTAAGACAGATTGGAAAACAAATGATTCTTTAAGAAATCTAGAAAACTTCTTAAGACATATTGGAATTTAAAAAAAAGGAAAAATTAAAGATAGAAAGAAAAAAAAACGATTCTCTAAGAAATCTAGCTAAATTCTTAGACAGAGTGGAAAAAAAAAAGATCTTGAAGAAATCTAGCTAAATTCTTAAGACAGAGTTGATTAAAAAAAAAAGATCTTGAAGAAATCTACCTAAATTCTTAAGACAGAGTGGAATAAAAAAAATGATCTTGAAGAAATCTACCTAAATTCTTAAGACAGAGTGGAATAAAAAAAATGATCTTGAAGAAATCTAGCTAAACTCTTAAGACGGATTGGAAAAGCGGACAAAGGATCCATGAAAGTCCAGCAATATATCTCACTCTTGGCTGTGGTTTACATACTTGCGGCAACACCAGCGGGGGAAAAGTGCAGTGTGTTTACTCATGCTAGTTGAGGTGGAGTTGTAAATTTGTGAATCATTATTATTATCCATGCTGTAGGTGGTGCTAGTGGGGGGGTTGGGGGTTGGGGGGTGGGTGGGGTAGGGGGTATGAGGGGGTGAGGGTAGGAGGAGGGGGAGGGGTGAGGGTAGGAGGAGGGGGAGGGTAGGAGGGAGGGTAGGAGGAAGGGGAGGGGAGGGGGGAGGGTAGGAGGAGGGGGAGGGTGTGGGGGGGAGGGTAGGAGGAGGGGGAGGGTATCGGGGAGGGTAGGAGGAGGGGAGGGTCTGGGGGAGGGGAGGGTATGGGGGAAGGTAGGAGGAAGGGGAGGGTATAGGGGAGGGTAGGAGGAAGGGGAGGGTATGGGGGAGGGTAGGAGGAAGGGGAGGGTAGGAGGAGGGGGAGGGTATGGGGTGAGGGTAGGAGGAGGGGGTATTGCTATGTGATATGTTAATACACAGCATACGTAAAACAAAACACCAGCAAATGATCAAAATTCGTCCATTCGGCGATGAGACAGGACATAGAAAACGGGAAAAGTGGACAGAGGGATAACTGAGATAAATCGCACGAGGGAAAATCCTCGGAATGAGAAACGGAAGGCAGTTTAACCGCCGCCGAGCAACACCTGTCAGCACAACTTTACAGCACCTCACGTAATAATTGTAGTCTAATTATCTTCTTTAGGCGACAAATGTGACAAGTGAACATCAGTGATAGCGTGCGCACGCATTCGTGTGGTTTTATTGGAGCGTGTGAGTGTGTGGAACATACATATGCACACAGGCAAATATGCACCCATACATACACACGAATATATATACGCACTTATACATACATACATAAGTATGTTTGTGTGTGTGTGTGTGTGTGTGTGTGTGTGTGTGTGTGTGTGTGTGTGTGTGTGTGTGTGTGTGTGTGTGTGTGTGTGTGTGTGTATGTATGTATATATATGTATGTATGTATGCGTGTATGTAAATCTTTGCTGCCTCTATAACATATTCCACCATATATTTTTTGGTACCAAATCAAATCTATGTTTTATATAATCACGAATAACTGAATCCTGGAATAAAAGAAAAAAACAGTACCAAAGTATGTTCCCGAACCACGTAAATCAATCCTCATGCACCACATCCTAAACCTTGAAAGGTAATCATAAACATAAACATTAAATTGTTTAAGCCCTCTTCCTCAGCCTGCCTCCAGATGGCCAGCGTTCGAGAAGTCCAAAACTCACACTATAAAATCCAACCCCATAAATCCAACAGTTGCATCTAATAAACTATTTACCTTCATTACACTCGTCCGTTTCCGCCAAATAAGACTGGAATGTCACGTGAGTCTTCCTGCTTTTTTTTTTTTTTTTTTTTTTTTGTTCTTCCCTTCCAACCTTTTTTCCCTTAGGATCGAACACTCCATCTGTTGCCGAAAATCTTAACACCCCCAATAACAAAAGCGAATCGGGCAGTTGCCATATGTCGCCAGGGAGTTTGTTTACGACGCGTCAGAGGGACCCGCGCGCGTGTTGGCGGCGGGTGACGCGGTCGTGTCATGGCCGAACGCCGCGCATACGGGAGATTTATGGCGAATGTCCGCAGGAATTTGTGGAGCCATCACACAGGAAAAGAAGCGAGAAGAGTAAAATAAGGAGGACGACGACAAAGAGGAGGAGTAGGAAGAGGACGGAGACATAGAAGAAGAGGACGAATAGATGCAGAAAAAGAGGAAGAAGAAAAAAGGGTAGATTAGAAGTACTCACCACCATAATTGGGATGGCATTTAAGTTGGGCTAAAATAAACCTCTGGTAAAAAAATATAAAATCTGTCCATAACTATTTGAGCTGTCCTGCTAACCAACTAACCAACGAACAGATAAAAAAATAAATAAAAAATAATAAAATAAAAAAATAATAAAAAATATAAAGATAAAGATAAAAATCAAAATCAAAATAAAAATAAAAATGAAAATAAAGATAAAAATAAAAATAAATAAAAATAAAAATAAAATAAAAATAGAAATAATATTAAATTCTGGATCCAAATCACAGCCAAAATTATATGGCATCTAAGGCTGACACACCAATGGTAAAAAGTTCATAAAATTCTATTCTTAACATTTTGTTATCCTGCTAACCAACTAACCAACAGACAAACTAACTAACCAACCCAATCAAAATTATATTTTTTTTGGTGGAGATAAAAACGGAAGAAGACGAGGAAAAGGAAGAGGAGGAGAATGGGAGAGGGAGGAGGACTAGGATGAGGATAATGATCATGAGAATGATAAAAATGAAGATGATGATGAAAAAAGGAAGAAGAGGAAGAGAAGGGGGATGAAGAAGAACAAAGGGAAGAAAAAGAAAAAGAAGAAGACGTGGAGATGCAGAAAGAGAAGGAAAGGAGACCAAGGAGCAAGAGGAGGAGAAGTTAGAGTATGAGAAAAGGCGAAGGATCAGGAAGAGGAGGAGCTTGAAAAGAAAAGAAAAAAAAAAAAAAAATAGAGAGGAGGAGGAAGAGAAAGAGAAGGAGAGAAGTGGAGAAGGAGAAGGGGAGTTACGGAGAAGGGGAGAAAAGGAGAAAGAGAAGGGGAGAAAAGGAGAAGGAGAAGGGGAGAAAAGGAAAATGAAAAAAGAGGAAAAGAAGGAGAAGGGGAGACAAAGAAAATAAAAAAAATGAAAAGAAGGAGGAGAAGGAGAAGGAAAAAGAGAAGAAGAGGAGAAGGAAGAGACCCAGATAAGCCCGCGCCCAGGATAGAGTTTCATCGCCGCCGCCCTTAGAATAGGATCTCGCGGGCGGAGTTGGCGTTGGCCGGAGGGACTCAAGCCCGGGGATGCCTTGAGTGCCTCTCGGGGCGAAGGAGGGCCGCGGGGGAGTGCCACTTGGTCTTGCTGGAGGAAAGGATGTTTTGTATGTGGCATTTCTTTGTTATCATTATTATTGTCATTACAAATATTGTGATAATGATAGTAATAGTGATAATGATAGTAATAGTGATAATGATAATAGTGATAATGATAGTAATAGTGATAATGATAGTAATAGTGATAATGATAGTAATAGTGATAATGATAGTAATAGTGATAATGATAGTAATAGTGATAATGGTACTGTCATTGATAATACTGATGATAATGATTATGATAATAATAATAATGATATTAATGATAATAATAAAAAAGAATATCAATAATATCAGTGATGATAATCATAATGATGACAATATCAATAGTAATGATGATGATGATGATAATTATGATGATAATGGTAATGATAGTAAAAATGATTATCATTATTATTATCATCATTATTGTTATTATCCTTACAATGATTATCATCATTGTCATTACTACTATAGTGATCATAAAAGTAATAATGATAATAACATTATAATAGATAACAATAATGACAGTGACAATAGTAATAATAGTATTAATAATAATGAAAAGAATAAAAAATAACAAAAATAATAACAATAATGATGATAATAATTATGATAATAACAATAATAAAGAAAATATGGTAATAACAACAGCAATAGCAAAAATGGTAATTGTAACAATAATGATACTATGAATAAAAATGATAATAACATGATAACAACAATAATAGAAAGAAAAACAACAACAACAATAATAGAAATAGAAATTATAATTATAATAATAACTGCTGTAATAATCATGACAGTAATAAAAAGAATAATGATATTAGTGAAAATAGCAATAACATTAACTATGATAGTTGTAATAATGACAAAAATTATAGAGAGAATACAAACAAAGATAATACTAATAATGATAGCGATGATAAAGATGATAATCATAATAAAGATAATATTGATAGTAATAATGATAACAACAGTAATAATGATAATGATAATCATAACAATAACAATAAATATAATAACGATGATGATAATGATGATGATAACAACCAAAATCATAATAACAATAGTAGTAGTAGTCATGAAAATAATAATAACAGTAATAGTAATAATATTAACAGTAAAAGTAATAATGATAACAATAACAGTAATAATAATAACAATAATGAAAATAATCATGATAATAATAATAATCATAATAATAATATTGATAAAAGATATAATATCATTAATGACACTATCAATAATAATGATAATAACAACAACAGCGATGATGATGATGATAATAATAACAACAATACTAATAATAATGATCATGATAATAATAATAACAACAACAATAATAATAATGGTAATAATGAAAATAATAACAATGATAATGGCATTAATGAACTGACAGTAAAAATAAAAGGATGATAATAAAAGGAATAATAATGTTGAATGTCGACGATGATGTTAAAGGTAATAATGATATATTGATGATAATAAGACCCTGATAATGGTGATGGTATCATTACTGTCAACATCATCAACAAATATACAAATGAAATATTTTATTGGATTTAAAGAGGCCAAGGAATTAGAACGGGGAGAGCAATAATGAAAATTATGATGATGGGACAAGTTATTTTAATGATAATACGAATGATATCAGTGATGATAAAACTATGGCAACTATGACTATAATAGAAATAGTAAATGTATAATGATATATTCAAAGTAAATGGATTAGGGTTATGATAATGACGATAGCTTTTGTCAAGAGGAAACGTTTAAAATCCTCATAATATCAATACTTTAAAAATATTTCTAGAATAATAGCAACAGTAATGATGAAAACAATAAATAAATAGATGTCTCAGTAGTTGACGAATATAAACTTTACAGAAACGGAGAAACGAAATACTTTCAATAGCTATTTCCGTAAAATAAACCATGTAATAATTCTATATCGGGTAAAGGAACAGATAAACACATCAATGCGTTTATGATGCGAGCCAGAGAGCCACCGAGGCGTTTGCGCGCGCGGGATACGCCCTTGCGCCGGCGGCCAGCAGCAGCAGCAGCAGCAGCGGGAGCGGAGCGCAGCCAATCAGTTCATTTTCACGCCTCACTGACCCCGCCCCCTTCCGGCCGATGACAAATCGCTATCGGGTTTCTACAAATCATGAATTTCAATTGGATGGCTCGCCTCGTTACAGGGAATCCCGCCCTGTGCGAGAATGAAGCCCGGGCTTTGATGATGGGAATGATTGATTATTCGGCAGCGGGGGAAAAATGCAGAGAAATGGACGCTATTATATCATTCATCGGTACGAGTGATCCCGCCGGGTGGAAGCCAGCGAGAAAGAGGAGAGAAAAATTAGAAGAAAAAGCTTTGGTTTCATCTGCTCGCTGCCATTACGGCTTCTGAATGTACCCTCATTACGGAAGCGTTTGATTAGAGCCCTTTTAAGACTAGAATTAATCTGTTTTCATGGAGGAAATCGCGGTCAGGAGAAAATAGCCCTTCCAGTGATTGATGCAGATGGGGATTTTTACGGTCAAATTACCACCGTCAAAATATTGATCGGATTTGGAAATTCTTTTTGAAAGATGGCTCGGCATAGGCCTTCCGACTGGTTGTTGTTGTTTTATCTGCTTTATCGCAAGCGCTTTACCGAAATCAAATAGAATAAATTCAAGTATTGATTATAAATTTACTTTATGTCATTGTGATTTTTTTTTTTTTTTTTTTTTACAAATAACGTTATACGATCTTAGAAAGCAAAAAGCCTTGTGGAAATATCGTCAATTAATTTTTTTTCCCAAAGAATGGCAGGCACGTTTCGTCTTCATCTGAGGTCACCAGCGTCTCCCAAGAGCTCTTTGTGTGAGCAGTATTTTCGAGCGAATCCTGGTCCATAAATCATCGGAGTCTCAATTAGGATTTAGCGACGATTCATCTTAGTTTTGGCCGATTTCCGAGCCGGAAACCTCGCCGGCAAAGCACAGGAAATTGGTGCAAATCGGCGTGAAATTATGCCAGATCGTTTACCGCATCGTGAACCATTTTCTAAGAAATATATAACACGTACTTAGCAAATGCTCATTAACAAAAACAAGTGCAGTGCAATGAATCATTCCTAACAATTGAAAGAACATTATAAACAGAGAGAACGAAGAAGAATAAGTAAAAAAAACAATAAGGTCGACCGACCCTTCGTCACCTTAGTAAAACCACGAACACAAAAAAAGAAGAAAAAAAAGAAAAGAGAGCATCGGAGTTTAATTCTATAAACTCTATAAACTTAAACTCTACGAACTCCAACGAAATCAATAATAAACAATCGAATTCCTTTTTGGAGGAGAATCGCAACAGTTACAAGGACAGACACGACGTCGATTTTCATAAATGACTAACGATCTCAGAGGATCCGATCGGCCATAAAAGCTTCCGGTTGCGCTCCGATTCCCTTTGAGCGGACGAGTCGCCATTAATTTCCGTCGCGGGAGGGGGAAGAAAGTATAGATGTTCTAGAATCAATTAGATGTGATTTTTTTCCTCTCCTTTCTTATTTTTCCTATCTCTCTTCGTCACTGTATCCTTGGGTAGATTTATCGCTTGCAGTCGCTACGTGGTTTTGCAATCGCACTTGCTTGTAAACAAATATTAGGAAACACGTGTTCATTAAAGAAAGATTTATATGAAGGAGACTTTCGATCCTCAGATGGGAAAAAGAGCAACCGGTAAGTGCCGCTCCTGCTAATGGAATCTTTCGGATTTTGTTTATCTTCTGCCTCTTTCTCCCTCTTCTTTTTCTTTCTTTTTTTGTTCTCCTTCACTCCTG
This sequence comes from Penaeus vannamei, assembly GCF_042767895.1. NCBI lineage: Eukaryota > Metazoa > Arthropoda > Malacostraca > Decapoda > Penaeidae > Penaeus > Penaeus vannamei. The sequence goes on from NC_091574.1 coordinate 6,238,260, forward strand.
CTTACACTTCTTTCTTGATTCTCCCCCTCTTCTCTGTCTGTCTGTCTGTCTGTCTGTCTCTCTCT
>NC_091574.1:6261832-6264332 GCF_042767895.1 Penaeus vannamei
AAATAAACAGACTGAGTGAGGCTATTTTTGGTCCTGTCTTCTAGTGTATCCTGTAAATCTGGTGGCATAATAGCTGTAATAGAACGAGAGAAAATTTTATGATGTATGTAATAGCCTCTCGCTTTAACGCCTCCTAATATCAAACTTGCCTAATATAATTGGGGTTTATTTTGAAATTTACTCTTTCGTAAGTATTTCATTCATCCTCAAAAGTGAAATATAAGAACATCTATTTAATATGAGTTCAAATATTCGCGTTTTATCCGCAGCTGTGTTGGTATTTTAAAAAGAGCAATATACTGATGTATACGAATACCAATTGCTATATTTTGACATGAAAACTTCCCATTAAGAATACAACTCAATTAGATATAACCAGCTACCGATAATTGTTCATTTTGATAAACTTATTTTGAAATTTAGTTCAGCTAATGCCACCTTTAAGACTTCCAATGTATTTCACTCTGTGTTGCCTCCTCCTCAATATTCATGCAAGCACTTCAAATTACCGAGCAACAATCCCTGTTGACCATTGGGAACTAATTTGAATAACGCCCCCTGGTAAGCCCCGTGGTAATGACACAAGAAACATAAACGAGACGCACCGCAAAGCCGAGGAAAACCCGAAATAAAATCGAATGTTGGTCCTTCTCTGGTCGAGCGTCGTGCTGGGAGCGTGTGATCAAAGGCTCTTCCCGACGAGTGAAGCTTCAAGGAAACAAATAAACAAAAACAAACGAACAACAAAACGTGAATGGAGGAAAGGAGAAAAGTGCATAGCTTTCAAGAAGGAAATACAAGTGGCAATGCGATAATCGTTTCTTGCAGACAAAGCACCATAACCCGACAGCGAGCGAGTGAGTGGAACGCCAAAGACAAATACGTTACTCCGACATGGATTCCACTTAAGTAGCCATTTTAGAGGGAGGGTACAAGCTGGTTAAGGTACGCCGGAAGTAGTTTATGGAAGGAGGAGCCCGGCTGAGTTATTTAGTATGCACAGGTCATAAATCGGATAATGTCCTCCCAGAGAGACGGAATAAGGAGCCACGATCCGTCAGGAAAACGTCTTCCATTGAGCCATTGAGACCGTAATACCCGAGGAAAACATAGCTATTAGGGATTCGCAATAAAGGCAATGACAAATTGACCAATTTCAGATTGCCAACGAAAAGTCTTCGCAAAACATTCATCTTACAGACTTCAATCAAGCACAGTATAAAGGCGGGTGGAAAGAGAACACATAATGCGAGCATAACAAGGCAAGCGTTTGCAGCGGCCATAAAAGCAAAAGGCAGTTAAAAGCTAGAAAGTAAAGCGCTTAAGAAAAGCCATCACCGGACCTAACAAGCTTGGTGTGGTAGTGGTTGGTGAGGCGAGAGCAGAAACATAGGTGGCCACCAACAAGCCCTCGCATCCGGCCATCTGCACAGGACTTGCGGTTAGCGTTAAATGCCACACTTAAAAGTAATAGCATGCCTGTTAACGATGAGAGGCCACGCTATGTTGCTATGAACACGCTACAGCTTGCAGGACGGTAGCTGCACACGCCGACCCAAGGAATGTTGCTGACTGATAGGCCTATGGGATATAGGTGGGTAACGAAGGGCGTGGTGTACGATGCTGGTGGTGCTTGTGGTGGCGAAGGAATACCTCAAGATTAGTTTCCTTCATGCGCTTTTGAACACGAGAATCATCAAGAGGAAAAGAGGAACCCTTTTGTGCTTCTGAACTCGAAATCAGGAAAATTTCACGATTAGTTTCCCAATCGACGCAATCGCAGACTCACACACATACTATTACTTTCCAAAGTGGGTGTCATCCAGTGTTTTCTCGAGCTTTTCGACCCAAACCATAAAATGATGTAACTTCGATGATCTTTCGAATCTCTTCTCAGTATGGGCGCCCTTACACCTCGTTCAAAGGCGTGTCACAGGGTTCTTTGCCTTTTCTTATTAACCTTGACATCGCCCTTTGCAAATGAGTGGTTTCTAGGGTGAGCTAGAAGAGGAAAAGTAACGATGAAAAAGAGAGAGGAGAGAAGAGAAGAAAAAGAGAGAGAATAGAAAAGAAAAGGAGAGAAGAGAAGAAAAAGAGAAAAGAAGAGAAGAGAAAAGAAGAGAAGAGAAGAGAAAAGAGGAGGAGAGAAGAGTATGTAAGACAGAGAAGAGAAAAAAGAGAGGAGAGAAGAGAACAAAAGAGAAGCAAGAGAGAAGAGAAGGAAAGACAGAGAAGAGAAAAAAGAGAGGAGAGAAGAGAACAAAAGAGAAGCAAGAGAGAAGAGAAGAAAAAGAGAGAGAGGAGAAAAGAAGAACAGAGGAGAGAGGAAAAAGGGAAGAGAAAAGAAGAGAGGAGAGAAGAGAAAAGAATGTGATGAAAGAGAAGAAAAAGAGAGAAGAGAAGAGAAGAAAAGGGGAAGAGAAAAAAAAAAAAAAGAGGGAAGAGAATATAATAGGACGAAAGAGAAGAAAAAGAAGAGGAGAAAATAAGAGGAGAGAAG
>NC_091574.1:6274332-6276832 GCF_042767895.1 Penaeus vannamei
TTATCAATATAGTTATTGTTATTATTGTTGTCATTATCATATCTATCATCATAATTATTATCATCTTTATCATTACTTTTACTATTTCATTATCATTATTGTTACTATCATCCTTACTGTTATTGCTATCTTTGTTTTTAATACTATTATCATAATTGTTATTATCAATATTATTATTATCATTAACATTTTTACTACCATTGGTATTATCCTTATTGTCACCATCATTATTGTAATTAACATACGCATTATCATTATTATCATTATCATCATTATCATCACTTTTACTATTATCATTATTTTTATTATTAGTAGTATTATTACCATTAATTAATGTTATCATTTATAGTGATAATGCTTATGATTATCATCATGTTGATAACAATGATAAAGATAATAATAATAACCATGATTATTACCATTATCATTGTCATCATTGTTATTATCATTATCATTATTATCATAGTTTTTATTTCTATCATTATTATGATCATTATCATTACACTACCGTTATCATAGTTATTATTACTATTATTGTTACTATCATTATCATTGTGATTATTCTTATCATTATTGCTATCCTTATTATAATTATTACCAATATTTCTATTATCATAATCATCATTATTTTCATTATTGTTATAATTATTGTAATCATTATCACTTTTATTATCGGATATCATTATTGTCATGATAATGATTATCATTGTCATTATCATTAACATCACTTTTATTATTTTTATTATCATGATGATCTAACTAACTTTTTTATTACTGTTATTATTGTTATTACTATTAGTATCAATATTATTATCATTATTGTTATTTTTGTCATTACTTTTACTATCATTATTACGAGAATCGTTGTTATTGTTATCATCATCATTATTGTCACCATAATCATTGTTTCCATTATTATCGTTATCATTACCATTATTATTATTATCATTATAATTATCATTATTATTACTATTATCATTAGTAGTAGTAGTAGTAGTAATAGAAGTATCAGCCTCTTTACTACTACCAAACTTTTTATTATGATTATTGGTAGTAGTTGTGGTAATTATCATTATCATCATAATAAGTAGTAATAGCAGTAGTAACAGTAGTAGTGATAGTGATAGTTGTAGTTACAGCATAATTATCACTACAATGTATCATTATCAACATTAACATTAGTGCTTGCCATGCACTTGCTTTACTCTCTTTTTAAACATGTCAGACTTTTTCTTTCTTAATCTATGCTAACACTCTTATTGCTATATATCATTATCATCATTATAATCATTCTTCTTATCATCGTTACCAACATACTGCAACAACTACATTTATGCTTCGGAAGAACTTCATCCCCATAACAATATTTCCCTGTTTCAGTAATAAGAATATTTCCAACTGTATTCTTTTCCCGTCCCGCTGGTACACCTTCAGTAGAGCAAGTACCGTGCAATCAGTGCAAATTCAACATACTGCAATATCTCCTGAGAACGCGAAGTAACTGCCGGTAATTCGCAATACGCGCTCTCGATTCCCCTCCCTTGGCCACCTTCGGAAGTTTCGCTTAAGCAGAAACTTTCGCTTGGTGACGATACCACGCGAAGCACTCGTTATGGCGGGGATCATTTGAGTTACGTGTGAAGGACTGGATCTCTGAGTGACAGGTTACGGTCCCATTAACTCCCCCCCCGTCCTTCGTCACCCTCCCTGCCCCGTCCCCTCTTTCGTTCCTCCCCTCCCCCTCCACGTCACCCCTTTCCTTCCCCTCCCCTTCCTTACTCCTCTCTTTCCCCCTCTTCCCTCCCCCTCCCTTTCCCCCTTTTCCTTCCCCTTCCTTACCCTCCCTTTCCCTCCTTCCCTCCCCCTCCTTTTCCCCCTTCCCTCCCACTCCCTTTCCCCCATTCCCACCCCTCCCTACCCCTCCCTTTCCCCCCTTCCCTCCCACTCCCTTTCCCCCATTCCCACCCCTTCCCTATCCCCCCTTCTCTCCCCTTCCCTATTCCCCCTCCCTCTCCCTTTCCCCCCCTCTCTACCCCTCCCTTTACCCCCGTCTACCCCCCCCCCACATCCCCCCACCCCGTTTACGCCTGTCACGCAGTAGAACCTTGAGTGACAGCGGGAGCGATCTACCAGGATTGCGTCATAGGTGAGGAGCGCGGACTCACGCTCTCGCTTATCATACGCGGCGCCTCGGTGAATTTTATGGCAACACTTGTTCTCTCTTTTCATCTTTTTTTTTCTATCATTCTTATCACTCCGCGTCGGATTAATTATGGGAAAATAGAATGAAAAGTGGATACGTATCGATTACCTCTGAGAATGAGTAATATGGAGGTCATTTTTCGCTATTACTTAAGGCTTGTTGAGCAGGAAGTACTTGAGCGAGTCCATGTCACTATTGCCACACTAGGCAGCCTGTGTGCTCGGGTCTCCAGGTGTCTAAATGAAGCACAGAAGTGTAATAATTGTTGTGAATCACTTCCTTTATTGCTTATTCTAC
>NC_091574.1:6296832-6309332 GCF_042767895.1 Penaeus vannamei
GACTAAATTTACAGTCTACAGGCGTAGCGAGCCGTACTAAATAAATAGTATAGATGATGAGATTAATTTAATGGGAAAATAATTATCCTCGAAGCTACCATCATATCATATTCATCGTGATTTACAAGGAACAACTACAGATCTACTATACATGCGGTGGTGGATGAGAATGAAAAATAAAGAAAGTGATAATAATAACAATGATAAAAAATAAATAAAAAAAACAAGAATTATACAACAGATGCAATGATATTCTCTCTGTCTCTGGATCCGTCTTTAAGGGTCTGAATTCTCTGCTCCTCCGCCCGGCCGAAGAACACGCTATCATTGCTTGAAGTAGTGGGCGAGGGCGGCTGGCGAGGGCGTGGGCGGGTATATCACTCTGGGCGTTACTAGCGTGGGCGGCGAGTTGGCTGACGTCACGCCCACGGTGGTGAGGGAGGGCGTCCCGTCGAGCGAAGGGGCTGACGAGGGCGAGACTGCCGCTGCTGTGCGACTGAGGGCGGCCAGCTGAGCCTGCGGGAGGAGGGGGCGGCTTCAGTGTCTACAGTTAAAATACGTGCATACTATGCATACATTATAGCCATGTATCTATATATCAATCTCTATTTCTATGTCTACGTCTATATCTATATATATTTATCTAAGTGTGTATCTACATACCTATCTATATATATAATCTATCTGTATATATATATATATATATATATATATATATATATATATATATATATATATATATATATATGTATATATATATATATATATATATATATATAAATATATATATATATATATATATATATATATATATATATATATATATATATATATATATACATACACAGACATATATATATATATATATATATATATATATATATATATATATATATATATATATATATATATATATATATGTATATATTTATATATATATACATATATGTATATTCATATTTATGTATATATACATATATATACATAAAGATATATTCATATACACACATATATGTTGGTGAGTATGCGTGTCTGTTGTGCTCATATACACATACTAGCACAATGATATGCAAAAGAGATTAATCCCCATCCTTGACCCAAAGATCTTCATATCCAACTCGCGAATTAAGCCCCATCTGCCAAACACAAACAGACTAACGATCAAAAAAAAAATATCCAGAAGAGGAAGACCCCGCCACTCTGCCAAGCAACGACAACCTACATGTCTGTAGTAGAGGTCCATCGACGAGGACAGCGCCGCCATCGACGACAGAGCGCCCACGGCAGACAGATGGGCGGGGTGGGCGGTCGAGGGCAGTCCGGGAGGGGTAGGGTAGGGCCAGTAGCCGCCCATGAGTCGCCCGTACCCGCCCTCGGCTAGGAGTTCCAGCCCCACCGCCGTCTGCCTCTTCCATTTCGTCCTGGAAAGGTAATTCATGGATGAGAAAAACGGATAATTAGAATGAGAGCGAAGGAGGGAAGGAAGGGGGAAGAGGGAAGGAGGGGGGAAGGGGAGAGAGGTGAGAGGGGACTGCGTATGTGCGTGAGAGAGAAGAAAGAAGAAAAAAAGAAGGGAAGAGAAGAGAGAGCGAGAGAAAGAGAGAGAGAGAGAGAGAGAGAGAGAGAGAGAGAGAGAGAGAGAGAGAGAGAGAGAGAGATTAACGGCCACATGTTTCCATTAAACGAAATGATAATTAAAACTTGCTCAGTTATCCTCATCCAGAAATCGAACAAAATTTGTATCATATACTTTGATTCTTTTACAATCTTTATAATGAATATATATTTTCAAATGTTCAATCAGACCTAACTTCTATTCGTGTGTGTGTGTGACTCTGTGTGTGTGTGTGTGTGTGTGTGCGTAGTATAATATACGTATTTATCTGTGTGTGCACAAAGTCTGCATACCTATTACTGCTTTTTAAGTAGCTGCCTGCATGCAGAATTGTATAAACGCAATTACAGCCCTTGCAGATTAAGCGGCATAAAATTACACACTCTTCTCTTCCCTAATATAAATACATCAAGCCGTCACAAGGGCGTTCTTTACGAGCTAATTTACTCAAGGAATCTCATTAATTGTTCAATAAACCCTGGGAACTTCAGATACACCCAGAGATACGAGGGTTGGAGAGCGCGGGTACAAAGTGCCACGCCAGCGCTCTTTGTCACTGAAAATAATACTCTCTTGTTTGTTTTTTTTTCTATTTTATTTATTATTATCTTGTTGGTTTTGTTTCCACCATCCCTATTAAAATTAATGATGTTATTCATAGTCGTTAACATAATTTCTACTATCGTCGTTACAAACATCATTATCAATATTACGCATAGTCGTTATCGTTAATTTTATTACCATTATCTTTACAAACATCATTGTTATTGTTATCATTACTCATAGTCATTATCATCATTTTTTTATCATCATCATTACAAACATCATTGTTATTGTTATCATTACTCATAGTCATTATCATCATTTTTTATCATCATCATTACAAACATCATTGTTATTGTTATCATCATTTTTTTATCATCATCATTACAAACATCATTGTTATTGTTATCATCATTTCTTTATCATCATCATTACAAACATCATTGTTATTGTTATCATCATTTTCTATCATCATCATTACAAACATCATTGTTATTGTTATCATCATTTTTTATCGTCATCATTACAAACATCATTATCACTACATCAAGACCATCACTATAGACAGAAGTAGGATGAGGGAGCGTTCCAAGAACCACAGAGCTCTCGTCTCATTCCCAAGATGATTATTCACAACGAGGCTTTAAACACACATCCGAAAAGTGATAAATCCCCCCGACAGCGCTGCACGGCGAACACTTATGCAATCGAGCTTCTCCGGATTCGTGAACTGGCGCCCGTATCCGGTTTACACTGCTGAGACCCTCTCGGATCCCGCAATCATGCTGAGTGACATATCCGCGAGTGCAGGCTCAGGCTCGCACTCGCACGGGCTTCAAGCGGTAAGCCTTTGGCCTCGGTACCATCTTGCTCTCTCTCTATCTGCTTCTCTCTCTTTCTCTCTCTGCTTCTCTCTCTCTATTTGCTTCTCTTTCTCTCTTTCGCTCTTTCTCTCTCTCTCTGCTTCTCTCTCCCTCTCTGCTTCTCTATCTCCCTGCTTCTCTCTCTCCCTCCCTCCCTCCCTCCCTCTCCTTCTCTCTCTCTCTCTCTCTCTCTCTCTCTCTCTCTCTCTCTCTCTCTCTCTCTCTCTCTCTCTCTCAATCTCTCTCTCTCTCTCTCTCTCTCTCTCTCTCTCTCTCTCTCTCTCTCTCTCTCTCTCTCTCTCTCTCTCTCTCTCTCTCTCTCTCTCTCTCTCTCTCTCTCTCTCTCTCTCTCTCTCTCTCTCTCTCTCTCTCTCTCTCTCTCTCTCTCTCTCTCTCTCTCTCTCTCTCTCTCTCTCTCTCTCTCTCTCTCTCTCTCTCTCTCTCTCTCTCTCTCTCTCTCTCTCTCTCTCTCTCTCTCTCTCTCTCTCTCTCTCTCTCTCTCTCTCTCTCCCTCTCTCTTTCCCCTTAAAAGAGCAGTTGCAACCACATACAAACCAAACAAGAATTCAATAATCTGTTCATCCATACGTAGCAGGAAAAGTGACAAATGAACGTGATTACGAATGCTTGTAAGCCCGTGTTCCCATTTTGCCAATTTTCGTCTATACATTACGGCGACGACCTGTGCAAACGAGTCTTTTGTGCAATCGATGTCTAACATCCCCGCTTGACAAAGAACAAACTCTACAAGGCTGAAAGGCAGACACAACACCTGTTAACCTGTCAGGCAAGCATAATGCAAAAGAGGGTCTTCGTTGCTCTCTCCAACCTAATCAGGAAAAAAAAGAAAAAAGAAAATGAAAAAAAGACGAGAAAAAAGACCCGTGTATTCACCAACAACAGAATTAACAAGCAGTTATGAGGGACCACCTCATTCCTCAACACCTGACCGCCTATTGTTTACGTTTTTTGGGGTTATCGCGAGCGAATTAACAAACAGAACGGAGAGAGGTGAATGTGCGTGTGTAACCGCAAGCAGTCGTGATGGTTCAACGGGGAGGAAAATGCTTTAGTCCCCCCTCGCCTTCCTCCCCCCTTCGCTTCCCCCTAGTTCGGGGTTCGTTATCTGGGTCGAGAAGTGATGGCGAAGGAGAATTTATGCATTTGTATATTAATCGTGCTGCATATTTTCTTTTGTTTATTCTATTCATTACCTTTTTTCTCTTATTTTTTTTCCTTTTTGTCCTTACCACAAGAGAGGAAGAGGATACGAAGAAGTCACTCCAGCCGAACGGAAAGACATGAAACCGAAGTAATTGGGGTTTTGACTTTATTTCAAGCTCGTGAAATCTTGGTATTGTTCAGTCCAGAAACGGAGGATTGGTTCCTATCCTTTCCCCTTTCATCCCGTACGGAAATTTTGAAATTATCAATGTAAAAAGAATAAAAAATCAAATATATTGATAACATATTTCAGTGTGATTAAAATGTCATCCAAATTGTTTTAATAATTTTGAAATTTAGCCTCCCCCTGGGCAGAGTTAATTGGGGGTCACTCGTCCATTGTTATGAGAAAAAAAAATATTTGAAATTTATCTTCCCGCTTCGTTAGTCTATTTCTTTTTTTTTTTCCCATAATTCCCCGTTTTTTTGCGCAGGAGACTTTAGGGTGAATCTTCAGTCCCGGTTTTTGCCCCGCTAAAACATTTGGCAAAGATTATCGGCGGAGCGGGCCTCTCGGGGTCACCTCCGGCAGGTTAAACGGCTCTAACAGTACCTCGGAGGTCGGGTTACTCGCCGCGAACTTAATCTCGCTAATTTGACGCAACGTCAGATGGACTTCCTTCGTTGAAAAGCTACGAGATTAATGATAATGATTCAGACTTTTATGATAAGATTGGATAATGTTCAACTTCCTCGGAATCGCGGCGAGCCTCCCGGAAGTGCAGCAGCTGTTGTGCCTTATCGAGTTTGCAGCGCAAGAAGAGCGCGGGGCTGCGAGCTGCGAAGGGATTTGTCAGCCAGCTGCGGAGGCTCGTTTCCCTAGGCTCGGGTAATAGGCCGCTGCATCCCTGCCGCCGACGTGAAGACAAACAGTTTTCACAGCAGTTACGTCTGTTGCTCGTGTTTGACAAATAACTGCGGCGAAAAGAAACCATTTTTTTTTTTTTTTTTTTTTTTTTTTTTTTGGCTTGCAGAGGGCACTCGCGAATCCCGCGCGATTTGAATCCAATTCAATTTTGCGCGCGGCAGTAAATGTCAGGAAATTGCTCTAAATGGCGGCGACATCTGGCGAGGAATAATGCGACTGTCAGGCGAACGTGCATTAATATTTATAAACGGTGTGGGTTGCCGCCGGTCCGGGAAGGATGACTTCTGGCTCTGCAAGGACAGGGCGGCGGGGAGGATTGCAGGGATTGCAGGATGACATTCTGGTCCAAGGGCGCCAGACTCCGCTCATCTCGGCGGGCGTGTCTGATTGCGCTTAAGAGGCTGTGTGTGTCTGTCTGTTTGTCTGACGGCATGTATGTGTGTGTTTGTGTCCGTCAGTCATCCTTTAGTCCCAGGTAAAGGTGTCATTATCATAGTTGCCATCATTATTATTACGATGTCGTGATGAAGATGCTAATTATCAATACTAATCATTATTATTTTTCACTATTATCATTATCATCATTAATATCATTATTATTATTATTATTACCATTCTCATTATCATCACTATATTGATGATTATAATAATAATAAGCATAATAATAATGATAATAAACATAATAATGACAATGCTAATTATTATTATTATTATTATTATTATCATTTTTACTATTATAATCACCATTACTATTATTAACATTATCATTATTATTATCATTATCATTATTGCTATTACTATTATTACCGTAATCGTTATTATCACAAGAAGTAGTAGTAATAGCTATAACAACAACAGCAATAACATTAGTCGTAGAAATAGTAGTAATAACAATACTAGTAGCGGTAAAAGTAGTGGTACTTGTAGTAGCAGTAGTAGTAGTAGTAGGAAGCAGTAGAAGCAGCATCTGTAGTAGTAGTTGTAGTAATGCCAATAGTAGTAGTGGAATCTATAGCGAGTATTGACAATAGTAATCGTAGATAGTACCATTATCATTATTATTTCAAAAATCGACCAAGTTTTTTATCCCAAAAACCTTCAACAGAAGCACAATCACCACAGTGAACAGAACGAATAAGCTATACTTTCAGAAAACAGAAATATATATATATATAATATATGTATATATATATATATATATATATATATATATATATATATATATATATATATATATATATATATATATATATATAACATTACTACTTCAACAAGGTAGCGTGATATGAGTGTGCCTATTACTTTCCCTTTTTTAAAAACTCTTAAGGGAGATTATATGTTATAAGTTCGCCCGACACGATAATTACCCCCATTGCTATTAACACCAAGAAAGATAAAATGTTCTAAGGAACCTCAAGTTAATTATGTCTTGGACTATTAACATCAGCAGATATAAACGTTTACCACCTTATAAGATGGGCAATCAGAGGGGCTCTAAGAAAGAAATTGGTTGACGCAAAGAAGGAGAAGGAGGAGGAGGAAGGGAAGAGTGGAGGAAGAAGAAGAGAGGAGGAGAAGGAGGAGGGAAGGAAGGAAGAAGAGGAGGGAGGGAAGGGTGGAGGAGGAGGAGGGAGGGAGGAAGAAGAGGAGGAGGAAGGAGTGAACAAAGAAGGGAAGGATGGAGGAAGGGGAGGAGGTGGATAGAGGGAGGGAAAGAAGGAAGGGAAGGAAGGAGAAGGAGGAGGTGGATAAAGGGAGGGAGAGAAGGTCGAGGAGGAGGAGGGAGGAAGAAGAGGAGGGGAGGAGGAGAGAGGGAGGAAGAGTGAGAAAAGGTTGGGAAGGAGGGAGAAGGAGGATCAAGAAAAAAAAGTAGATATAAACGAAGAAGAAGGAATAGAAGAGAAAGAAAAGGGTAATGAGGAAAAAGAAAGAAGAGGAAGAGCGAAAGACAGACAGCCAAAGACAGACAGACGAAGGCCAATTTAAGAAAGACAAAGAAAGCAAAATACCAAATCGACGCACATTCTAAACTCGACGAAATAAGACCCACATTTCGCTCGCTAATCTCCCTCGTCCTTGCATCCTCAGCCTCTCGATCAAAGCCTCGATTATCAGTTTTGCTAAATTAAAGTTTGGCGCGACGATCGGAAACAGGCAGGATAATAAGCTGCAATCGTCAATACAATGTCCTGCTCAGATTATCCTTGACAATCGAATTTATTTGATTGATACCGTCCGTATGAGCGAAAATATCAATAATTACGGTTCATTTATCACCGAAAAATGAGTAAGAGGAAAAAAGTAGAAAAGAAGGGAGATAGACAAATAAAGAGATAAATAGATGTATCCAGATAGATATTTAAATATATAACGAGAGAGAGAGAGGGAAAGGCGAGAGAGAGAGAGAGAGAGAGAGAGAGAGAGAGAGAGAGAGAGAGAGAGAGAGAGAGAGAGAGAGAGAGAGAGAGAGAGAATCCATTGGATTTTCGATACACGATACAAATCCTGTGATTATCATCATTAATGCCAATTTTCCGCGACGTCAAAGCGTGTAATGAAAAATATGCAGTATAACTCATGTATCCGTTTTTAGTCTGTTATTCGGTTTGAGGACAATTTTTCTGCCATTTTTCTCTCAGCGAAATAGCAGATGACATTTACTTAATCTTTTTCCAAACCTGTCGAAGCAGATCGAAAGAAAATGATAGATAAAAAGCTATCATTACACCCAAACATAGAAAACGAAGAAGACGAGAGAAAGAAAACGGGAAAATCAGGCCACACTATGACAGCGAACCGGCAGATGGTCCAGTCCAACATAATGTCACTGGCCTGTCGCTGTAGAAGGCCATGGTTGCGTGTCCACTGCCCATAAGCTGCGAGGAGACTTGATAGAGGAAGAACCATGAGAAATGCAACTTGCTCGACTTTCGGTTGAGTTAATAGTGTGTTCTGGACTTGGGACGTCTTTTAGTAAACGCAATCATAAAAGGGAGCTTGATAATGATAATCATGATGGTGATAAAGATGCTGATCATAATGATGAAGGTGAGGGTGAGGATAATGATGATAAAAATAATAGTATACCATTAGTAATATCGATGATTATAATAATATGAATGAGAATGATAACAATAATGATAATAAAAATGACAATAATAACAACGATAATAAAAATGACAATGATAATAATCACAACAGTAATAACAATAAAGACAACTGATAACAGATAAAGATAGAACAGATAAACTGAATGAATAAACCCAGTTCTATAAATACCCACTTAATGGTCGAATGTGTCAGCCTCGCATGTTCGTCTCGTAAAAAAAAAAAAAAAAAAAAAAAAAAAAAAAAAAAAAAAAAAAAAAAAAAACGCGACAAAGTTACCTTGAGGACCCCGCCTCCGCCCGCCTCGCCTCGGGGGCCCTGTCGCATACCCTCGGCCCCGACAGAGGATATGACTCCTCGGCGCTAGTATAGTCATCACCGCCGCTAAATTCTCTCCCCCGAGACTCGTTCTTCGCGCCATGAGAACGAGACAAAACGATCCGGAAAGTCTTTCATGATATGCATTTCGGCGCGACATGCTTCCTCGGAGGTCAGGTCAGATTTTGAGGGCGATAAAAGGGAGGGAATTAAGTCTGATAAGAGTTTCTTTCCCTCGGGGATAATGGGGCCGGCGGAGAGCGTTTAGTCTGATAAAAGAATTTAAGAATGGGAAATTAACAAGAGGGGCGATAGAGAGCGGGGGAAAAAATATATGAAGATCACAAGGAGCACTTCCTGTCGTCCTCGAGTGCAATCTGTTCTGACATTTTTTTTTCTCTTTTCTTTTCTTTTTGTCTCGTGTTTTTTTGTTCTATTTTTACTTCTTCTTCTTTCTTCTTCTTTCTCTTTTTCCTGTCTCTAATCATCAAGCCTTAAGTGTCGAGTTATGCTGAGGCAAGTCTTCATCACTTAGACTTTTTGCGCGCGGCCAAGATTGGAGCGCTATGACTTCATACACTTTGCCGACAGTAAGAAGATTGTTACCCACAGAGACAGATTACTTCTCGTCCTGGATAATTTGTCATCGACGAGGTCCGAGTTCCTGCATGTCCCCCCCTCCCCCCCCTGTCCCCCCCACCCCTTCCCTCCCCCCGGTTGCGTCTTCGGGGACACTCGGTTGACGCGGTCCCCGAGGGGTGGGGGTGGGTGGGGTGGGGGGGGACTCTCGGCTGGTGCGGGGGTTTTGGCTTATTCTTGTAATTCTCTTTTCTCTTTTGGTTTATTTTAAATGTTCCTTTCTTTCATTTTTTGGTCTGATTTTTTTTTTCTTTTGCTTCCCAGTTCTTTCCTCTTTTAATTCATCATCCTCTCTTTTTGGTAGTTTTTTTTCTTAGTTCTACCGACACTTATTTTTTTCGACTTATTTTTCAAACACACTTTATAATAATACTTTTGTTCTGTGAAATGTTGTAACTCTTGATGCTAAAATAAATTTGATGTTTCTATATACAAGTGTGTAAAATATGTTCGTAATTATAGCTTCATACAGAGTTGATAGCTGCTTGTATGTACACAAAGGCAAAGATATATACACTCACAGGAGAGACACGCACATACAAATCGATTCCTCGGTACATACAATACATACGTACATACAACCGTCCTTCCATGCATACACAGGAAATAATGCAGTATGTCTGTAAACTTAGCCAGAAAGTTCTCTGACTTTCATTAACACACACAAACACACACATACACACACTAACACACACACACACACACACACACACACACACACACACACACACACACACACACACACACACGCACACACATACACATACGCACACTAACACACTCACGTACACACACACTCACGTACACGCCCGCACGCACACAACGCACACAGACGTACACCGGAAACCGGTTTAGCCACGCAATCGACTGTCCGTTACTACACTATATAATTTTCCTAAATTTAACTTGACACAGCTAACGTAAGGAATTTAATGTTTTAATTCCAGGAGCCACACAATGGACACATGAACAGCGTAAACATTTTATTTTTCTTCTTCTTTTTATTAAAAGGGGGGTGGGGGAGTGGGGGTAGTTGGGTTATGGACCCCTAATCTTTCGATACTTTATATTTAACATTTTTTCTATCATTATTATTCTTTTTTCAGGCAAAAGTTTCATAATTATTTTCACAACTATTATATCTATTACCATGTTTATTACTATTGTAATTATCATCATTGTTATTGTTATTATTCTTATTCTTATTCTCGTTATTGTTATCATTATTATTCTTGTTATTGTCATTATTATTATCATTATTACCATTATCATTATTACCATTATCATTATTATCATTATTACCATTATCATTATCATCATAATTATCATTATCATTACCACTTATATTGTCCTCATTATTATTATTATTGATATTATTATTATAATTATTATTGATATTATTATTATGATTATTATTTCCATTATTATTGTCATTAGTATTATTAGTATTATCATTATCATTGTTATCATCATTATTGTCATTATTGATTTTATTATTATTATCGTCATCATTAATATTGTTGTTAGTACTATCACTGCTTCCATTACTATTATCAATATTGTTATCATTACTTCTACTATCATTATCAAGATCATAATCATAAACAAAATCATCATCGCTTCTATCACAACAATCTAATTCACAATCATTATTTATTACACACACAAAAAAACGCACACATACACACACACACACATACACACACCACACAAACAAAAAAGACACACACACACTAACACACACACGCACACACACACACACACACACACACACACACACACACACACACCACACAAACAAAAAAGACACACACACACTAACACACACACACACACACACACAAATACACACCACACACTAACACACACACGCACACATACACACACCGCAAACACACACTAACACACACACACACACATACACACACCGCAAACACACACTTGCACACACACACACACATACACAAACCACACACTAACAAACACACAGACGAATGCACGCACATAAAAATGAAATTGTTGGAAAATATGTGAAGGATGAAGGATTTATTTTTAACTCTTCACAATAAAGGCGAATTTAGGTTCATTTGACATGCATTAAACGACTTAGATAACTATGGTCTGAATGGGAAAAGTAAGAGTAATAGCAAATGAAAAATAATAATAGCAACAATGATAATGGTACAAACAAAAGAAGAAGACGAAGAAGAAGTAGAAGAAGTAAGAATAAGTACCAAAAACGACGAAAAGGTATAAAGAACCGAGAAAAAAGAAAAAGGAAAAAAATAAAAATAAAAAATAAAATAATAATAACAATAATCAACCACACGACGCCAACGACGAACAAGAAAAAATAGAAAATAAGAAGAAAAGAAGAGATAAGAATAAAGAAAGGAAGAAAAGAAAATGACAAGAAAAGAAGAGATAATAAGAATAAAGAAAGGAAGAAAAAACATGACAAGAAAAGAAGAGATAACAAGAATAAAGAAAGGAAGAAAAGAAATGACAAGTAACCTGCACAAGAAAATTTCCTCAGAGACGAGAGTAGCATGTCTTGTCTTGTCTCGGAATCTCACAAGTGACAATTGTCTTCACTGGAAAGAAAAAACTTTTTGGAAGAAATTAACCCGTTTATTTGAAGACAAGGAACGTTGTCTTGCGAGAGGTTATGCGATTTCTGAATTCATGGGTGATTTTCTCTTTATCTCTCCTCTCTTTCTTTCTTTCTTTCTCTCGTCTCTTTCTTCTATTTTCTCTGTTCTTTATTTTTTTTAAAGAAGATTGTTTATTTGGTAGCATATTTATTTCCTCGTTAGAATAAAGGAGAGGAGAGAAAGAGAAAAAGAGAGAGAAAGAGAGAGAGAGAGAGTGAGAGATAAAGAGAGAGAAAGAGAGAGAAAGAAAGAGAGAGAAAGAGGAGAGAGAGAGAGAGAGAGAGAGAGAGAGAGAGAGAGAGAGAGAGAGAGACAGACAGACAGACAGACAGACAGACAGACAGAGAGAGTAGTGAAGGTGGATAGATAGATAGACAGACAGGAGAGCAGAATAGAAAAGAAGAGCAGACAACTGAAGAGAAAAGAGAGAGAAAAAGAAAAGACGAAAATAAATGAGAAAGTATACATGAAAAGAGAGAGTATACTATACTAATCTGATATACGATTTTCCACAGAAGAATGAACAGTGACACCTTGGGATCCCGTGCCATCAATATTAACTTTCTAATGGCGAGGCGTCCCCGTGACAAAGAGCTGTCTGGTCACACTGGCGGAGAGGAACACCATAACACACTAAAGAAAACGGAAATGGTGGGTTGGGTGGGCTT
>NC_091574.1:6314332-6316832 GCF_042767895.1 Penaeus vannamei
CCAAAACAACGACAAACTAACGGTAAAAAGCGATCTATTTTCCATAGAATCTTCATCATCTACCGACAAAGGCCCCAGGTCGATGACAGGGTTCAGGGGGGAGGGGAGGGGGGAGGAAGGGGGGGTGGTAAGGGTGTTCATAAGGGCGTTCAAATCCTCCTTTATTGAACCAAAAGCCTCTTCCCCTTTTCCGAATCCGCGGCGGAGAAACATGTAAAAATCCGGCCGTTCGGTAGTTACCAAATTAACCCGTGTCTCGTAATCCTTCTAATCGGCCGGTAATACCCCCTTTAAATCACGGCTAATGGCCCCTTACCGGACAAGCGACGGCTATAATTAATTGCTGATATCAGTTTATTGCCAACGATTACCAAAGAGGTAGTAAGTGGTGTGGCTCGGTTATTAGCATTTGATGAGGGCCGTAGTTGGGAGAGTCCGGAGAAAACCGACATTAATCACCGAGGGACTTCGATATGATGTAAAAATTTCCCCGATTTATCGCGATCGCCGAACCGCCGTTACGAGGCTGGGGTCGAGGGCGTGCGGGCGGCGGGCGGTAACTCTCCCAAGTCGTGGAGAGACTATAAGGATTTTTTTTCTCTCTCTTTCGCTATCTCGTCCCTTTATCTCTCTCTCTCTCTCTCACTCTCTCACTCTCTCTGTCTCTCTCTCTCTCTCTCTCTCTCTCTCTCTCTCTCTCTCTCTCTCTCTCTCTCTCTCTCTCTCTCTCTCTCCCTCTCTCTCTCTCTCTCTCTCTCTCTCTCTCTCTCTCTCTCTTTCTCTCTCTCTCTCTCTCTATCTATCTATCTATCTATCTATCTATCTCTGTCTATCTCTATCTCTATCTATCTATCATTATCACTATTATTGTCAGTATCATTAGTATCGGTATTATCATTATTGTCATCATAATTATCTTTATCATCATTATGATAATTATTTGTATCATTTCTATATCACTTTTAATATTACTTCTGTTGTTGTTATTGCTGTTATCAGTATCATCATTTTCATTATTATTATTCCTATTACCATTATTATTATTATTCTATAACTATTATTATTATTATTATTTTTACTATTATTATTATTATTATTATTATCATTATTATTATTACTATTATTATTATCATTATTATTATCATTATTATTATCATTATTATTATTTTTATCATTATTATTATCATCATCCTCATTATCATTATTATTATTATTATTATCATAATTATTGTTATTATTATTATAATTATTATTATCATTATTATTATTATTATTGCTATTTCACTTATTATTATTATTGTTAACATTATTATTATTATTATTATTATCATTACTATTATGACTATCATTATCATTATCTTTATTGCAATTATGATCATTATCATTACTATTGTTATTGATATCATTATCATCATCACTATTATTATCATTATGAATATCATAATCATTATATTTTTTTCATTTTTGTTATTATTATCATTATTGTTATCATAATGATAATGATAATAATAATGATAATAATAATAATTATTATTATTATAGGTGAAAAAAAAAACTTTAAAGGAGGTTTTAAGTATGAAAGAAGAATGAAAATAAGAATAAAGAAAGAATTAGGATTATAGTAACGAGGAATAAAGAAGCGAGATTCATAAGAAGAGGAGGAAAGAGTAAGTGGGAGAGTAACATCTAAAATAGCAACAAGGGGGAAAAATGACACGACAAGAAGAAATAGACAAATAGACATGGAAAAAGCAAGAACCAGGTAACGTAACACTCCAAGCCGATCAAACAGTGATGAAGCGTCAAAGATCATCAGATCTAACCGAAAATATTAAGTATCACACCCGCAAAAAAAAAAAAAAAAAAAAAAAAAAAAAAAAAATCTAGTGGTGAATTTTCTCTTGTTTCTCGTCTCATCTCATTTCTTTCTTTTATCTTTTTTTTCCCCCGAGGGATAGCTTATGAAATTGTATAAGAGGGAAGATGTTTTTTAAAAAATTCGTTTTATCCTCGTGCTCTCTCCGCTCCCTTGGGTCAACCAGATGGAAGGAACAGCCGCTAAAATGACCGTGCTCGTCTGTGGTTCACCGCGGGCCTTGTTCCCAACACTTGCACATAGTATCGTGTGACTGGCATTGTATATCTTGTAACATATCTGATGGCATGCTGGAGATATATTTTCCCCACTGATCACACCACTCTATCAGAGGCCCGAGGCAGATCTTGCTGTCGCGTGTGTGTCTCGTAAGAGCCTCGGCGATTTCCTTAAGGTCGATTCAATAAAAATCTCCTCCGATTTTGGGGGGTTCGAGTACGACTTCTTGCTTCAAACTCGCGACCGAACTAGAGACGGAACGAAAGAGAGAGAGAGAGACAGAAAGAAAGAGAGAGAGAGAAAAAGGAAAAAAAAAAAATAATGAATGACACAAAATGGCGAATCACGGCACACGCAACTTGATATAACGGCGATCGAATACAGCGGAGGCAGAATCATAGCCCG
>NC_091574.1:6321832-6324332 GCF_042767895.1 Penaeus vannamei
ACGAAATTAGCAGAGAGATAATAAAGTTTATATAAACCTTCTTAATTCTATAATGATATCGATACAGAAGTTGAGTCAGTTCGTTATCCATGTAACGTGATCCGGACTTTAACTTTTTCTCCCCAGTATTTTAATTAAGATTTTTTTCATTACGAAGAGAGAAAAAAATATGATACACTATATCTCACAGTCATGAATTTTAATCCTGTGACACTCTGAATACCAATCTGTGAATAGTTTTTTCCTTTCCTATTTTACGCTGAATAAGTGATAGTTATTTACATTTTTTTTTATTTACAGACGGAATTCATATGAAAGAAGAGTTTGAGTCAAAACATATTTTGGAAAATTGAGTGATGAATTATGAAACCAATAATCTCAATCTTTCTTTCTTAACGATTCCAATTTTCAGTTTAATTTATATATTAACTTTATCCTCTCTTTTCATATCAAGCAAAAAAAAAAAAAAAAAAAAAAAAAAAAATCCTGTGACACTCTGAATACCAATCTGTGAATAGTTTTTTTTTTTTTCTTTCCTATTTTACGCTGAATAAGTGATAGTTATTGACATCTTTTATTTACTGACGGAATTCGTATGAAAGAAGAGTTTGAGTCAAAACATATTTTGGAAAATTGTGATGAATTATGAAACCAATAATATCAATTTTTCTTTTTTTAACGATTCCAATTTTCAGCTTATTTTCTTTATTAACTTTATCCTCTCTTTTCATATCAAGCAAAAAAAAAAAAAAAAATCATGTGACACTGAATACCAATCTGTGAATAGTTTTTTTCTTTCCTATTTTACGCTGAATAAGTGATAGTTATTTACATTTTTTTTTATTTACAGACGGAATTCATATGAAAGAAGAATTTGAGTCAAAACATATTTTGGAAAATTGAGTGATGATTTATGAAACCAATAATCTCAATTTTTCTTTTTTAACGATTCCAATTTTCAGCTTATTTTCTTTATTAACTTTATCCTCTCTTTTCATATCAAGCAAAAAAAAAAAAAAAAAAAAAAAAAAAAGAATCATGTGACACTGAATACCAATCTGTGAATAGTTTTTTCTTTCCTATTTTACGCTGAATAAGTGATAATTATTTACATCTTTTATTTACAGACGGAATTCATATGAAAGAAGAGTTTGAGTCAAAACATATTTTGGAAAATTGAGTGATGATTTATGAAACCAATAATCTCAATTTTTCTCTCTTTTTTAACGATTCCAATTTTCAGCTTATTTTCTTTATTAACTTTATCCTCTCTTTTCATATCAGGCAAAAAAAAAAAAAAAAAAAAAAAAAAATCATGTGACACTGAATACCAATCTGTGAATAGTTTTTTCTTTCCTATTTTACGCTGAATAAGTGATAATAATATAAATTTTTGATTTACAGACAGAATGCAAATGATGAAAAAGTTTGAGACAACATATTTTGGAAAATGATGTGATGAATTATGAAAACAATAATCTCTCTCTCTCTCTCTCTCTCTCTCTCTCTCTCTCTCTCTCTCTCTCTCTCTCTCTCTTTGTCTGTCTGTCTGTCTCTCTCTCTCGCTCTCTTTTTAAACGATTCCTGTTTATACTCTTTATTAACATTATCCTCTTTTTTATATTCAGAAAAAACACCATCGATAATTTTGTATTCTACGTTTCGAAATGTCTCTCTCTTATCGAAAAGGATCATTAACTTCGCATGATATCTCACCCTCTTATCGTGATTATGGGCAATCTCGTCGACAATTTTCGCCAAGGGATGCGGCTAAGAAACTCCGTGAAGGTGGAAGTTGCTTAAAATTCTCCTAAGAATTTTTTTTTTTTTTTTTAATGAAGCATTTATGTACTTCTGGATGTGTACACGTATGTATACAGTGTACGCATGTGCGTGTGTTTATCGCTATATCGCTTGGTCTGTGTATATTTTTACCTCTTTGTCTGATTTTCTATATGTTTATTTGTATGTTCCTCTTCTATCTATTTATCTATCTATCTATCAATTTACCTATCTATTTATCGCTATATCGCTTTGTCTGTGTCTTTCTCTACCTCTTTGTCTGATTTTCTCTATGTTTATTTGTATGTTCCTCTTCTATCTATTTATCTATCTATCTATCTCTCTATTCATGTGTATGAATATATATATATATATATATATATAGATAGATAGATAGATAGATAGATAGATAGATAGATAGATAGATAGATAGATATTTAGATAGATAGATAGATATATAGATAGATAGATAGATAGACTGACGGAAAGACATATAGCTATATATGTGCGTGTGCGTGTACTGGTAATGACGATAATGTCACGACAATACCAGGGGTCTAATAGAATGACCTATAACATGAATAATACTAGAATTAGTAGTACTGATAGTCGTAATAGTTATAATAGCGTTAGTAATAGTAACAAGAGCGAGAGTTGAAAAAAATACTAACATGTCTCTCACCTTTGCCTTATCTAACGTATCATTTTATTTTTCTTT
>NC_091574.1:6326832-6329332 GCF_042767895.1 Penaeus vannamei
CTGTCGATTTTGCCTATGTAAAAAGAAAAGAAGAAGAAGAAGAAGAAGGAGGAGAAGAAGAAGAGGAAAAAAAAGTAATGCGATTGAGTTCGTTCAAACAATGCCAAGTCCGATTCTTTTAAATGATGTTTAATGAACAATTAATTTTAAAAATTGGCAATGTCATGCTGCGTATCACAAGAATGAGTATAGAATTTCCATTTCGCTGATGAATGTAGCTGTCGTAAGGGAAAAAAGAGGTTATCTTGATTTAGAAAAGGTTTCAAAAATTATATCGAGTTTGATAATGCTCTATGAAATATTGACAACACTACTGATATCTTAACATATAACGAATGGTTAAAAAAAATAATAACTGAATAAATAAATAAAACGAAGGCATTTAGCGGTGTGAGTTAGTTTACGGAAAACTGAAAATTCGCGCGAAGCCATTTACATTGCGTAACACAACGTCGAGATTTTTTGTTTTCCTGAATCTTCCCTTTCTACCTTAAAACTGAAAGTAAGGGCGAGTTTGTTGAGTGTTTTAAAACTCCAACCGGTTTACTTACCACATAGAAAAAAATCTGGAGGGATCTGCATAAAGGGAATAAATTGATTCCCATCCCGTTATAGAAATAGAACACACGCCCTGAGCAGGAATAAAATCTTTGCCACTTCAGGTAGGGCAGAATGGCCAGTGCTAATCCAACTACGTTATTAATCTACGTCAGTGCTTCACTGCTTTATTCCATCTTTCTTATCTATGTATTCGTTTATATGTTTGTATGTGTGTATATAGTGTGTGTGTGTGTGTGAGAGAGAGAGAGTATGTTTGTATTCACTTTCCTTTTCTCTAGTTCTCTCTCAATGCACACACACACAAACATGCTCGCGCGCGCGCGCGTGCACTCATACACACACACACATACATATGTATATATGTATATATGTATATATATATACCTCTCCTCTCTCCCCCCCCCCCCCCCCACAGATCGCATCTCCCTCTCTCTCTCGCGTGCGTACTTCCATGCACGAATACCCGTCTGTTTAAACGCAGCAACCACCCCCCCTCCCTCCCGCGGCCACATCCCACGCGCTGCCAGAGGAGGAGCCGAGTCCGTCATCAAAGAAAACGGGCGTCGGAGTCACCCGCGGCTGACTGCTCCCGACCCGCCGGCCCTCCACTAATGGGCCTCCATCACCGGCCCTCCACCACTGGCCCTCCACTAATGGGCCTCCATCACCGGCCCTCCACCACTGGCCCGCCACTAATGGGCCTCCAGCGCTGGCCTCTCCACCCACGATCCTCCACCGCCGGCCCTTCACCAATGATACTCCACCCACGGCCCTCCATCACCGGCCCACCACCTCCACCCTTCCATCACCGGCCCTCCACCGACGACCCTCCCCCACGACCCTCCACCTCCGCCTCCTCCCCCCCACAACCCTCCACCCACGACCTTCCAAAACCCTCCCCGTCCCACTCCACTTGGACCCCCTTTCCCCCACGATGTCTCCTTCCACCATCTCCCCCTCCCCTCACTGACCCCTCCTCCCCCTCCACCTCCGCCCTTCCCCCTCACGACCCCTACCCCTACGACCCTCTCCCCACGACCCCTCCCCTCACGACCCCTCCCTCCACCAACGACCCCTCCCCTCTACGACCCCTCCCCCTCCGCCCCCTCTCTCTCCCCACGACCCCCTCTCCCCACGACCCCTCCCCCTCCGCCCCTCCACCCCCTCCCCTCCCCGGACCCCCACTTCCACCATCGTCTGAATTCGCTGGAAGTCTCCACTCCCGGGGAACGAACCGGCCATTAGACGCTACTTTATGCATCACTTAAGTACAGCTCACAAACCCAATTAATTAATTCTGATCTGATAGCGGAACATTAAGCGTGATTTAGAACCAGATGGCGAGTTGAGTGTAAAATCAGGAAGTCAAACTTAATGATTTACAATCAGCTGGCTTCGGCTAACTGCGAATTACCCAAAGCAGATGAACGGGGTCTTAATGATCCGTCGGGACTCCAGTTTCACCAAATTATAGATATGCTGTTGTTTATTTTTTGCAAAGTGTTTACGCGTTTGGCGAAGGTTTGTTTAGCCGCCGAAGGAATTCTCAATCGCACTCGTCAATCAACGGTTACATGCGATGACTGTGATGTACACTGCGAATTCAGTCTCATCTAAAAGGCGTTTTATAAAGTGGGTATTTCCATTCGATTGAAAATAGGGAAGGTGGTTTAGCAAATTGAATTAATTAATGATCTGATATCATGATAATTTGTTTAGAATTCCAAACTGATATAGACTATTTATATACATGCTATGAATGTAAAATATGTGATTATATCCACTTGATCAAAGTGATAGACAAGTGTTTCAATAACGTGCTTTTTTATTCATATTCCTCTACACCTCTGCGATCGTACTACGTAAACCAATAAACCAAAACTAATTAAACCAAAACGACATCCCAATAAGGAATAATATCAATCTCTCTCCCTCAGCC
>NC_091574.1:6349332-6354332 GCF_042767895.1 Penaeus vannamei
TAATAATAATAATAATAATAATGATAATAATAATAATAATAATAATAATAATAATAATAATAAAAATAACAACAATAATAATGATAATGATGATAATGATAATAATGATGAAAACAGTGATAATAATAGTGGCCGTAATGATAATAATTGTAATGATAATAATGATTATATAAATAACAGTAATAATATCAATAATCATAATAACAATAATAATAATAATATTCTTTATTATTATAATAACAATAATAATGATGATGATAATAACAATAACGGTGATAATGATAATACAATCATATAACTAATATTAATTACCATGATGATAGAAATGATAAAAGTAATAATGATAGTATTAATGATAATAATGATTATAATGATAACAACAATGGTAATAATGATAATAACAATAGTAATAATAATAATAATAATAATAATAATAACAATAATAATGATAATAACAATGACAATAATAATAATGATGATAAATATAATAAGAAGAATGATAATGATAATAATAAGAAGAAGAATGATAATAATAATAGTAATAATAATAGTAATGATAATAATAATAATGATAATAATATCAATATTAGTAATGATAGTAATAATAATAGTAATGATAATAATAGTAATAATAGAAATGATAATAATGATAATAATGATGATAACAATGATAACAATAATGACATTAATAATGATGATATTGCCATCTTTATTTTTGTTATCACTATCATTAATATTGTAATTACCATTTTCATTGTTATCGTTATTTTTAACATTATCACCGTTGCCATTGTTATCTTTATCGTTATCATTCTCATTACCATCATTAAAATTGTTACTCTTATTACTATTTATATCATCATTATTCGTACTACTATTACTATCATTATTATCACTATCATCATTTTTTCCTAATCATCATTATGATCATCATTCTTTCCATTAAAAAAGGTAAAAATATAAGCGGCTACAGATGGACTCCCATTACATAGTGCAATTAATGTGCAATGGACATTTTTTGCAAAATCAATTAAATAGTGATTGTTTCCATCGATCGAATGTTTTAATTACATTACTTGAATAACAGATCTTAAGGTTACTAAAAGAAATCTGAAATATATTTGGTATTCATATCTTCATGCCATATTGGAACAAGAAGTATGATCGCTTTGATAATGATGGTAAGAATTACATATCATAATCAATAGTTATAAACATGAATGTAATAAGTACTTTATTATTATTATTATCTGTATCCTCACTTGCAAATGAGAAAACCAACAATAATGAGAATAAAAAAGATGACATTAACCACCCCACGAAAAAAAAAACAAAAAAAAATAAAACAATTAATCACCATCAAAGTCCATGACAACAACAACAACAAATAAATAAATAAAATAAAAATAAATAAAAATAACATACCACGTAGAACAAAATAAAATAAAAATTAATCAAATCCCACAGAGATTTTCGCGTAAAAACAACCTGCGTTTCCTTGACTCCCGGCCACGCTACCTCAGCCGGTCGAAACAATAGGTCGCTAAGTGGTCCTTCCGTATGCCGTTCCCCCTCGCTACCGGCCGGGATCACCAAGTGGCCGCTTTAAAAGGTGCTCGGAGGGAAGGGGAGGGAAGGAGGGGTGAGGGAGGGAAAGGGAGGGAAGGGGAGGGAAGGGGAGTGAGTGGAGGGAAGGGGAGCAGGGTAGGGAGTCTTTGTTCTTGACGGTGGCTGTGACGTCGTTAGGTGTGGGAAGGAGGGAAGGGGAGGGAACGGGAGGGAGGGTGTGAGAAGGAAGGGGAGGGAATGGGAGGGGGATGGAAGGAAGGAGAGGGATTGGGACGGGGTGGAGGGATGGGGAGGGAAGGAGAGGGAAGGGGAAGGGGGTGGAGGGAAGGGGATCAGGGAGGAGGAAAGGGGAGGGAAGTTGAGGATGGTGGAGGGAGGGCAAGGGATGGGGGGGAAGGAGAGGGGGGTGGAGGGAAGGGGAGGGGACAGGAGGAGAGGGAGAGGTCACAACGTACATATGATTGATGCAATGATAATGGAAGTATAATGTGTCTATCATTATTTACAATAGATTTTTTATATATACGAGATCTCCTGCTCTCCCCTCATCCGCTATACGCATTCCTCTCCTTCCCTTTCCTTCTTCCTGATTCCCCTTCCTCATACCCCTCTTCCTCTATCTAATCCTTCTCTCTCATCTTCTCTTCCCTTTCCCCCTTTATCCCACTCATCCTCTATCCTTTCCACCCTTCCCCGTTTTCTCCTTCATTCTCCATCCTTCCCCAATCTCTCTCCTTTCATCCTCTTTTCCTTCTTCCTCTCCCTCCATCTTCTCCTTCCCCTCCCCCGCTCTCTCCTCTCATCCACTTTACGCAATCTTATTTTCCCTCCCATCTTTCCCCCTTTCCCATCCATCCTCTCCCTCCTCTCTTCCCCCCTCAACTCACCCTCCACCTTCCCCTCCCTCTCCCTCATCCACTTTATGCTACCCTTTTTTCCTTCCTCCTCCCCTCCATCCTTCATCCTCTCCCTCCCCTCTTTCCCCCTCCCCTCATACTCTACCCTCCCCTCTTTCCTCCCTTCCCCCTCATCCCCCACCCTCCACACTCCCCCTTCCCCTCATCCCCCACCCTCCACACTCCCCTTCCCCTTCCCTTCTACCTTCCCCTCATCCACATTACGCAACCCTCCCCAACCCCTCATCCTCCCCTCCATCCTCCCCCTTCCATCCTCCATCCTCCCCTTTCCCCTTCACCTTCCCCTCATCCACATTACGCAACCCCTCCTCCCCTCTCACTCTCTCCCCCTCCCCTCATCCTCCACCCTCCCTTTCCTCATCCACATTACGCAACCCCCTCCCTCCTACCCTCCCCTTTCCTTCTCCCCCTCCCTCATCCCCCATCCATCCTCCCCCTCCCCATCCCCCTTCCCCATCCATCCTCCCCCTCCCCTACCCCCTCCTACCCTTCCCTCCTCCCTTCCCTCCTACCCTTCCCTCCTCCCTTCCCCTTCCACCCCTTTTCCACCGAGTGAAAAGCCGTGGCCGATCTCCCCTTCTTGTGCGCGTCCCTCCCACGTGGGTCAGAGGCGCCCGGGGTTACACACGCAAACCTCTCGTGTGTTGACGCTGGACTGATGGCTTCCGCTCCTCTCGTCTTTCTTCGTTGGAGTTTTGACTTCTTCTTCGTCTTCTTCTTCTTCCCCGTGTCTCTTCTTCTTGTTCGTGTTCTCCCTTTTTCTGCCCCTCGTTCTCCCGCTCTCTCTCTCTCTCTCTCTCTCTCTCTCTCTCTCTCTCTCTCTCTCTCTCTCTCTCTCTCTCTGCCTCTCTCTCTGTCTCGGTTTCTTTCTGTCTGGCTGTTTCTCTCTCTGTCTCTGGTTCTTTTTCTTTCTTTCTCTGTCTGTCACTCCCTCTTTCTCTATCAATTTGTCTGTCTGTCTCTCTATCTATCTATCTGAATCTATTTCTCTCTCTCTCTCTCTCTCTCTCTCTCTCTCTCTCTCTCTCTCTCTCTCTCTCTCTCTCTCTCTCTCTCTCTCTCTCTCTCTCATACTTATTTGCTCATTTGCTACTGCTCTTATTAACATCCTTTTTTCGTTCTGTTATATCTTTTCTTTCTCATCATTTCGTATAACTATTATCATTATTCATCTTCTAATTTTCATATGATCTTTTTACCAGTAACAGTTCTAAAAATCATGTTAGTTGATTATTATTATCATCACTGTTATTATACTAATTATTCCCTTTATCACAGCTAGTGACGCTATCAGTATCATAATGCTAATTTTCATTACCATTCATACCAGTAGCACTATCATCACCACTGCATTATCATGATCACCACCACACTCATAATCATCATCATCACAAAAACCACCCTCATAATTATGATTTTTACTCTGACCATCAAAATTATCACACTTATCACTATTATCCCTTGAGTAAAACAGAGTCAGCCCACAGTGAGGTTTCGTGCAGTGTGACTAATAGTAACTGTAATGTCTCTTGGTCCGGTAGGTGGCGGAAGTGGGGTTACTTGCTGGTATTGCGAAAGCGTAAAGAAAGAAAAGTGTGATGAAGGGAGGGAGTGGGAAAACGGGGGAGTAAGTGAGAAGGGGGGAAAGAATGGATGATAGGGAGGTAGAGGTACAGAGAGAAAGAGAGAGAGAGAGAGTGAAGGGGGGGGGGGGTGAAGAGATGAATAACTAGAGATGGATAGACAGATAGATAGAGAAAAAGACAAATAAATAGACAGACGGACGGACCGATAGAAAGATAAATATATAGATAGATATAGATGGATAGATAGATAAATAGAGACTGATACATAAATAGATAGATAGATAGATATAGAGAGAGCGAGAGAGAAATAGAGGAGAAAGAAAAAGAGAAAGGGAGAGAGAGAGACAGACAAACAGACAGACAGAGAGAGAGAGAGAGCGTGCGCGCGAGAGAGAAAGAGAGAGAGAGAGAAGACACGATTATATTAATGATGATGTCAGGATCAGATACAAAGACGAGGCGACAGTAATAGCAATAGAATGGATGATGACGTCAACTAGCATTGCTTATGGTAATAAACTCCGTTAATGATGTAAAAACCATGAAGAGAATATTGATGATGTATCAGACAATCATTATCAACTTCATTAAGAGAGATAGTGGATAGCAAAGCGTTATTAGAGATTGCAAGGGTTTAATTGTTCATGAAAATGACAAATGCAAATGCTGAAAATTATTTACTGAAAGAGACAGCAACTGAAAGAAGAAAAAAATATTTCAAAAAGATTTCTTTGTCACTGCTCAGAATTCATGCATAATTTTTTTCTTCCCGTTTCTCTCTCTCTCGAACCTCTGATTATGCGATCCCCGTCCATTCTTTTTCAAATTTCGACCCAACTCTTTCCTGCTATTAAAAATTCCACCTCTCGTTACGGTATATACCCTCCTGCTCTGCGTTACTATACCATCATTGCAATCATCATCATTT
>NC_091574.1:6369332-6371832 GCF_042767895.1 Penaeus vannamei
CTCTCTCTCTCTCTCTCTCTCTCTCTCTCTCTCTCTCTCTATGTGTGTGTGTGTGTGTGTGTGTGTGTGTGTGTGTGTGTGTGTGTGTGTGTGTGTGTGTGTGTATGTGCATGCGCAATGATACAAACATCATTGTAGAACACATACAAACAATATCAAAAACACTTGCACATAAAGGAACGCAAATGACGTCAGTGAAGAAACGTACGAGAAGAAAAAGGGGAGGGGAAAGAATGGGAGGGGAAGGGAGGGGAAAAAGAGGGAGGGGAAGGGAAACACACGCAGACACGCGTATAAGAATATATACAAAAGAAGAGTGCATAAGTGGATGAAGAGGGAAAGGACGAGAGAGAGAAGAAATAGATAGACAGATAGATAGATAGATAGAAAGACAAATATAGATAGATAGATAGAGATAAATAGATAAGTGATAGATAAATAAATAGATCGATAGATACAGATAAATAGATAGATAAAAGCAATAGATAGATAGACAGATAGACAGATAGGTAGGTAGATAAATAGATAGATAGATAGATAGATAGACAGGTAGGTATATATATATATATATATATATATATATATATATATATATATATATATATATATATATATATATATATAAATATATATATACATATATATAGACAGATAGGTAGGTAGATAAATAGATAGATAGATAGATAGATAGATGGATAAATAGATAGATAGATAAATACATAAATAGATAGATAAATACATAAATAGATAGATAAATACATAAATAGATAGATAAATACATATATATAGATAGATAGACAGATAAATGAACATACAGATAGATAGACAGACAGATAAATAAGTAGATAAAAAAACAGATTGATAGATACCGCCACCGACCAAATAGGAGAGAATCGCTCTGTCTTGCCGCCCAAGGCCCTTGGCGGGACGGACTGAGAATTTCCCATTTCAGACGAAACATATTTCTTAATTTTTTTCCTTTTTCTTCGGCGTCGCTAAGTGTGGGACATTTGGAACGAGTCTAAAAAGGACTGTATAAATCACAACAGTAATTAGCACATGCGAGAAATTTATTCAGTGAAAGTGTCTCGTATAATAGCAGAGTTTTTAGCATACATCCGGCGATATGCCCAGAGGGGAGAGACACGTTGCAATCCGGCGCAGGCCAGTTTCGCACCTTCTTGACCCACGCATAAAGGTGAGAATAGCGTGACCTCTTTCGCTCCTTCCACCCACCGACACGTCTTGGGGGAACTTTGGTGTTTAAATCCACATGCTGCCCCCGGGGGGAAAGGCGGGGGGGGGGGTTAAGAAAATGGAGGGAGGGAGAGAGGGGTAAGGAAAGAGGGAGGAGGCAGTGGGGAAAGAGGGGAAAGGGGGGGAAGAGAAGAAAAGGGGGTAAAGGCGAGAGAGAAAGAGAAAGAGGAGAAAATAACAGGAGAAGAAGATGTAAAGAAGGGGAGACAAGGGAAGAGAGTGAGATGGAGGAGAGGGGAAGAAAAAGGGAAAGAGAGGGGGGAAAGGTTAAGAAAGATTACCAGTAAGAAGGGGAAGGAAGAAGAAAGATAGGGAGAGGAAAGGAGAGAGGGAGAGAGAGAGAGAGAGAGAGAGAGAAGCAGAGAGAAAGAGAGACAGACAGACAGACAGACAAACAGAGACAGAGACAGAAAGAAAAAAGAAACAAAAAGGGGGAGTAAAAGAGAAAAAAGAGAGAGAAGAGAGAGGCTGAGACAGAGAAAGACCAAAAAAACAAGACGAATAAGACAAAAAAAAAGAAAGAAAAAATCAAACAAAATGGAAGACGAGAGGAAACAGAAGTGCGAATTGTAGCCATTGTGCGAATTAGCTCCTGGTTAACGAGATTCCCGCACGTTGGACCAAGAGCACGTCCATTATCCGGCAAAATCCTTAACGACAGCCTGTCTCGGGTAAATGCGAGAAATGGAAGCGAAGACGTACGTAAAGAAAGGGTTTTTCGAAATCTTTTGAAGACTTGGGGGCTTTGTTGACCCTCCTCCCCATCCACCCACCCTCTGGAGACCCCTTCCCCATTCACCTGTCCTTCCTTTCCCCATTTTAAAACCCGTTCGCTTTCCCACCCCTCACTCTTCCCCCTTCTATTCGTCCCCCCAACCCTCTCTCTTCTTTCCCCTCCCTCCCATCCCACCTCCCAATCCTCCTCCTCCTTCTTCCCCCTTCCTCCATTTTCCCTGATCCCTCCTTCCCATCCCACCTCCTAATCCTCCTCCTCCTTCTCCCCCTTCCTCCATTTCCTCCAACCCTCTCCTCCCCTCTTTCCTCCTCCCTCCTATCCCTCCTCCCTTACCTCCAACTCCCTCATTCACCTCTCTCCTCTTCCTTCTCCCCCCATCCCCCTCCCTCTCCTCCCCCTCCTTCCCAATACCCCCATTCCCTTCCCCCCCCTTTTCTCCTCCCCTCCCCTCCTTCCCATCCACCTCTTCCTCCTTTCCCCCCCCTTCCCACCCCGCAACTGTATATC
>NC_091574.1:6379332-6386832 GCF_042767895.1 Penaeus vannamei
CCGCCCCCCCTCCCCCTCCCCTTCCCCCTCTCGCCCCCCCTCCCCCTCCCCCTTCCCCCTCTCGCCCCCCCTCCCCCCCATTCACGGAGCCATTACCATTATTGAGTAAACCCGAACCCCTTTGGCCATCACGACCCAGCTGGCGAGGGTCATGGGGGCGTCTTCAGAGGGGGTAATGGAGGCAGAAGGGAGAGCGGGGTGTCCAAAGTCGGGGGTAATGGAGGCAGAGGGTCTCGCCGCCAAAGAAAACGGAATCGCGTAAAGAAAACGGAGGAATACCCGTCGACCTCCCTCACCCCCTCAAAAGAAAGGAAAACAAACAGAAAGAAAAATCGAATAAAAAAAAGGCGATTCCTTACAACAAATACATACAAATATTTATACAAACACCAATTTATACATATCCCGTAAGGAAGACAATAGTGAAATAACAGTCATGATACGGCTAGAGAAAATAATGATATTACGAAACCCAGCCTTAGCGACAGATGCCTGGCGGTTACACAGGAGAGGTTCAAAGGGTTGAGCGCTCGAGGCCACGAATGAAACCAATGGTCACGGAGTTCCCACGCACTTCCGAAATATATTTATGAGTATTTTTTTCCATTCCTTAAAAGAGAGAGAGAGAGAAAGAAAAAAAAAAGTTCAGGGATCAAGAGGCCGGCTTAGAACTAGGCTAACGAAGTCATGGGCAAAGTGAAAGGTACTAATTGGTATCAAGAAAATACTTTTTTCGTGTGTGTGTACGTGTGTGCGTGTATGTACCTGTACGTGTCTGAATGTGTAAGTGCGTCTGCCAATCAACTTTCGATTCAGACAGGTGGGCTTCATATTTTTTTTCCGAGAATAGCATCTGTGTGAAGACCTTCTACAAGGAAGTACTACTAGCGTTAATGTGCTATTGTTTCTTGGGTTTTGCGATCACCGCTATTTCGACGTGCATTTTCGGCAGTGAACTTTCTTTATTGGTACGGCTTTACGGGCGTGCTTCGAGGCGATAAATATATAGCCAGTTATTATCATCATTGTCATTATTGTTATTACCGTTTTTATCATTATCTTATTTATTATTGTTATCATTGTTATTATTATTATCGTCGTTATTACTGCCATTGTTATCGTCATTATTATAATTATCGTTATCCTTATTGTTAGCATTATCAGTACCATCATTGTCATCATCATTATTGCTATAATTGATTATCATTATCATTACTGTTACTTTCTTATAATCATTGATATTATTATCAATATTATAATAATCATTATCATCATAGTTATTATCAATATCTTTACCATTATTGTCATAATTTTTGTTATTATTATGGTTAATATTAATACTATCATAATAATTATTATTCTTACTACTTTTGCCATTGTTACTATCATTATCTTTATTATTATCATTATCATCTTTACTACATCATCCCTATTGCAGTTATCATCATCATTATTACTACTATTATAATTATCATCCTTATTATCGTTATCCCTTTCATTATTTCTATATCATTATCATTGTTATTATTTTTATTATCCTTATTACTATTATAATTATGAATGTTACAATCAGTTGCTATTATCATTATTACTATTATTATTATCATTCTTATTATCTCTTTTATCATTTTTATCATTTTATCAATCATTATTATTATCATTATCATTATTATTATCATCATCATTGTTAATATTATTATTACCAATGTTATCATCATTTCTATTATCATTATTATTATAATAAAATCATAATTATTATTATCATTGTCATCGTCATTTGTATCATTTTCATTATCATTAGCATTATGATAATTATCCTTATACTTATAACTCTTACTGTTTTGTATCATTATCATTAATTAGTAATTATCATTATCATCATTATTATTATTATCATTAATACCATTACCATTATCATTATTATCGACGTTATTATTAACATTAATATTATCATCATTATTATCATCATTATCATTTATCAGCAAATCCCTGCATGTTCTTTTGATATATCTTTCTCTCTGAGAATATATTTGATTGAGTGTAATAGAAGTAAATGTTTGTTCGTGGGGTTATATATTTTTTGCATTATGTTCGTGTGTAAGTATGTACATAATCTTTTGCTTATCAATCTAACCAAAATTCTAAATTTTAGAACGACTTTAAGGTCAATGCATGTTTATATTTTGTTGTAAGAAACTCTACGGACTTTTTACTTTAGATTTCCATAAAATGAATGACTATTTCTTCAATTTTTTATCATTCAGGAATATATTTTGACCTTTAAGAATTATAGGAAAGTGCGAATGTTCTAGTCCTTGAATAGTGAAAGTTGGAATTAAGAACAATGATGATGATATTGAGTAATAGATAGTAATAACAATAATAGTGGAGATGATTATAATGATAAGGTAAATAGTGGCAAATAATAGTGATAATGCATTATATAAGAATGTAGTCTTAATGATAATGATAGTGATTATAAGGATAAGAATGATCTTAATGAGGTTAGTGGTATTAATAACAAGATAATACTATCAACAATAAATAATATTTATTGAATTATCTGATGTTCTAGAAGTTCTATGCCTCTATAATATGAATTACATTATTTCTTGCTTTAATCCTTTACAAAAACCTTCCCTCTTCTTTTTCTTTTCTTCAGATTATAGTATTTATCTTTTATAACTTATAGGTTTGATTTCCTAATATCATACCCATTAGACACTACCATCACAGTACCAATATTCAATGTTTTTTGTATTGTTTTAATTATATTCTGTTAATTATTCTTTGTCTAGTATATTCCCCTACATAAATTTCTAGTGTTATTCCTTTATCTTCCTTTCTTCATCCCATCTATCATTCCAATATCCCACCTCTTCCCCTCTTCTTTTCTAATTCCACATTCCCAAGGTCTTCCTCTTCTTCATTTCCCCCTCCTACTTTCCACCTCTTTTATTCTCACCTTAGGCTACGGTTTCAGCAGCCACAGACAGCGATGGGAATTCTCGACTTTAAAGGCTCTTGCTCTAACCATTCATACTCTGTGGTCGCAGAGGGAAAAGAACACCGTCGCCTCTCCGAACAGAGCCGATTTTCCTTGTCATGGAACCCAAGACCCTTTCCCTGGCACTCATGACCCTGACATGTGTGCAAAAATAGAGGAATGCTAAAATACCGATGGAGGAGAGTAAGGAGACAGTTGGGAGGAGGTTGTGGCTGCAAGGAGAGTAAAGTGGAAAGGTTTTTATGAAGTTTATCAACTGAAAATTTTGATTATTGGTAATATATCTACATACATTAAATCTGGAAATCCCATTCATGTCGACAAATTACAATGTGATCAGATTTTAGAAATCAGATTTTTTTGCTTGGTTTTGGTTTTAGAGTCAAATGAGAATCATATGTAGTTGATTTTCAAAATGAAATGTGAATGGAACAATCCACTTCTGAAATATGGCAGGTGATGAAATCTCTTCACCTCTACCCTTTCCCTATATTTTTCTTCTTCAGTATTTCTCCTTTTCCATCTACATTTCCAAACTTTTTCTTTGCCTACTTGCTCCTGCTTCCCCACTTTGTCAATCTTCTCTCTTTCCTCATCTCATCTTTCTCTTCCTCTCCTCCTCTTCTTCCTTTTCCCATTCTCTTCCACCCCCTCCTCTCCCTCTTTTTCTTCCTCGTTCACCTTCACTCCCTTCTTCCATCTCCTACTTCCTCCCTCCCCACTTTTCTCCTCTCCCTCATCTTTCTCCTTCTTCCTCCTCCCCCTCTTCCCCCTCATCCTCATCCTCTTCTTCTCCCTCTTCCCCTTCCTCCTTTCCCTCTTCCTTCCTCCCTCTCTTCCTCCTCCTCCCTCTCTCCCTCTTCCCCCTACACCGAGCGAAGGAAGAGAGCAAGCAAGTTCCCCAAAACTTCCTGCCAGACGGACTATGCAAAGTGGCTCTCGGGCCTGACAGCTGCGTGAATGAGATGGATGAGCTGTTTAGAGAAAGGAAATGAGGTTCCGTGATTTGCCTTTCGATCTGAGGGGAAGGGGAACAGGTGCGCCGCCGAGATCCCCCCATTAGGAGAGGGAACTGAGTGGTTTCGTTCGTTTTCGCGAGTGAGGGGTATTCAAGCAATGGTGTTTATTCCATTAGAAATCTAATGTGTGTGTTAACGTGTATGCGTGTGTGTGTGCGTGTGTGTATATGTGTGTGTGTGTGTGTACATATTTATAGGCAGATGGATTGATGTAAGGTAACGTTTATTCTATTAGAAATCTATTGTGTGTGTGTGTTCGTGTGTATGTGTGTGTATGTATGTGTGAGTGTATGTATGTATGTGTGTATGTATGTATGTGTGTGTATGTATGTGTGTGTGTATGTATGTGCGTGTGTATGTATGTGTGTTTGTATACACATTTCACATCCGCTATTAAATTCTAATGGACCGATAAGAAATTGATTATGATACTCCAGGGTATTTCTCTGTTTTATAATTACAAAATAAAAACAGAAGAAAAAGTCTATTACCTGCATCAAAATATCACCCAGAGCAAGTCTTTGTCATCTCATAATGGAACAACTTTGATTTTACAGAACGTTCGTCTTTTTACTCGCACCATCTCTCGGGAGACTCCAACGCACCTCAAATAGCGATCTTCTTAGTGAAAATAACCGCCTATAAATCACGATTAAAGGCATGAAATATGACACTAAATTCGGCCCTTAACGATATTCCCAGAGCTCATGAGTGGAAGAACGTACATCCTCTCGTTCAGTAGTTCAAAGCCGTTTCTAAATGAGTTGTTCGCCGATGTTATCACGCCTTGGCTTATCCTATTGCCAGATCTTACGAGAAGCTCCTTTGTGTCGATCTGTCGGTGAGCTGACGATCATCGCCGTCGACGCCGCGATCAAAAGTCGACTTACTGACACTCAAGCCGTCAGCGCCTCCTTCGCCTGTTCAGTTCATCTGCATTAACGAGACGGCGGCCGTAATAACACGATGATTAATAACTGTTTTACTGCTACCAGTCTCTCGCGCTAAAACGCAATGACCAATAAAAACGTATTTAGAATCCTAATGGGCTTACGGCGCCCTCTGACCAGAAGGGCTTACGGGTGCTCGGTCCACGCCCTCGCAGCCCGGCGGCCAAGGCAGACGCATTTCCAGCGCAACGGGTCGGGCGCCTTATAAGGAGCGCCGAGGCAGGTCCTTGCTTGCGCCAGAATGCACGGAATTAGGCGCGACGCGAGGTTCGTGTATCTCTTTCGGCTCTCCGAGATTCTTTGAAAAACAGACTACTAATCCCCATCAGATATTGCAATACGAGGCTCATTGACATTGCATGCACAGGCAGAGCCAGTGGGCACGCACCGGCACGCGCACATCCACACACACACGCCCTTCGGAATCCTCTGAAATGCAAAGAAACCTCGCAGTTCCTCACCTCTCGCCTCGTCCTGGTGGTGCGTCTCGCTGATCCCTGAGTCCTCCTCCTCCTCCCCGTCGCAGTCGTCCTCCTCCCCGTCCTCCTCCTCGACGTCGATGTCCTCCTCGATCTCCTCCGCCTTCCTCTTGGCCGCCGCCTTGTCCTCCGGCAGGAGACGCGGCTGCGGCGTGATGGTCACTTCCGGCAGCGCCTCCGTCGGCCTCCTCGCCCGACTCAGGTCCTCGGGCTCGTCCAAGGGCCTGTCCTTCGCCAGAGGTCTCAGGAGGTTCGTGATCGAGAAGGAGCTCTTGATGCTCAAGGACGGCGGGATGCTGATGTGGTTGTTGTTGATGCTGCCGATGACCTTTTGGCCCTGAGGTTGTAGCTCGATGTGGTTGTTGTTGTTGTTCCGCTTGACGCTGAGGTCGGTCGGCTGCAGGTCGCCTCTGACGCGTGCCTCGCCATCTTGCTCCTCCTTGGCTCGTAAAGTCAGAGTTTCGTCGTCGCTGTTCGGAACGACCACAGGGTTAATGCTGACGGATGTGTTCGTATCCCTGCACTCCGCGGGTGACCCAGCCTTGGGCCGGAAGTGATCTATTACGTCATCCTTCACCCGCGTTGCAAAATCTTTGCTCTGCACTTCCGTCTTAGAGGAAGACATAGCCACTGTCATTGTGTTCGGACATTCACTACGAACGAACAACGCGGAGACACTTTCGATCTTCCGTGGCAATGACTTCGTCTTCAAAGTCGACAGGCGGAACTCGTCTGCTAATCCCCTTTACCCCAACATTCACAAACGCAAACACCGCACCATCACGCGAGCTCACTAAGGCAGAGTCCCGCAGCCTCGAGCCCAAAAGCACAAAACTCACTCCTCGCAACACTCAAGTCACCGCCGACGCCAACCGCCTCATCAAGTCCGAGGAAATTCTCGAGTCCGAGTGGCGTTCCTGACTCAGAATGGGTGAAGTGAAGGATAACTGATGAGTCACCCCCCCGCTACCACACCACACGCTCAACCCCCCTCCTCCTCCTCTGCCACCTCCCTCAACCACGGATGATGTTAGCACCGCCCCCTCATATTGGTGCTAGCTGTCGGACACGCCCCCTTTTCTCACCTTACCAGCTGACAGGCCTCATGGCTAAGTTGTCAATTAGGCATTTTTAGTATAATTTTGCTCTTCGCTCCTGATTGCCTCTTGTCTTTTATGGAATTCCCTGCGACCGGTGAGTCTCGTCTGGTCGGCTAGCACGTCCAGCCAGAAAGACTTTTAGCGTTAAAAGAGGTTTATACTCGGTTTAGCGGTTTTAAAAGGCACTAAACACAACGTCTTATGCTATTTATTTGTCACACATGATCAGGTTTCAAGAGAAGATTTGTATTTCATCACACCGCAGCTTAGATTCTTTCCTGTTTGTAACTGACG
The DNA here is from genome assembly GCF_042767895.1 of Penaeus vannamei. Lineage (NCBI taxonomy): Eukaryota > Metazoa > Arthropoda > Malacostraca > Decapoda > Penaeidae > Penaeus > Penaeus vannamei. Next base: position 6,386,182 of record NC_091574.1, read on the forward strand.
TTTGCTTTGTTCGTTGAAGTTTCTGGTTTGGATTTTATAGTGAAAGATGGTTGGTTGAACTATTGGATCCCTGTGATTATGTTTGCGAATCAAATATGCGTGAATTCACTCCGGCCAAAGGGGGATTTCGTTCTCCCATAATCAACTGAACGGCATTAAAATAATAATTTCACATCATAAACCCTTTTTAATCATATCTGAAACACGACACATCACGCACGTCACATCACGACACGCGAACGTCACACTCTGCCTGATCACGTCACCGGCAGGACAGGCGGCTAATCCACCGACGACGAACACTGCACGAACAGCACTTCTAATCCAGTCGGGGCTTCGTCCACGCGCGGGGCCCCTCTGCCGCCCTTCCCGTCCTCGGCGCCCTCGGCCGGGTCCTCGTCAGTAGGCTCCCGGGCAGAGGGTAGGGGGGGGGAGGACAGGATTCACCTCACGAGAACGGTAGAGCAGTCAGGCAAGCAGTCAGCAGCAGCAGTAGCAGGCGGGAGAAGGCGCAAGAGGGGGCAACCACGTGCGTGCGTGTGTATGTGAGTGTGTGCTGCTCGGGTTGGAGGCGCTCGGAAACTGTGGCTGACGTTGCCGCGGCCGCGTTCGCTGGCTGTGTGCGGGCCTCGTTCACTCGCGCGCCCGCCC
>NC_091574.1:6391832-6396832 GCF_042767895.1 Penaeus vannamei
GGAGGGGATGGAGGGGAGGGAGGAGAGGGAGGGGGAGGGAGGAGGGAGAGGGAGGGGGAAGGATGGGGGGAGGGTGAAGGATGTGGGGAAGGGGATGGGAGGGGGAGGGGGAGGTAGGAGGGGGGGATGATGGAGAGGGAGGGGGAGGGAGGGAAGGGGGAGAGGGAAATGTATATGGTTAAGTACATGCGTAAAGGGAAGAGAAAAGGGGATATGGTCGTTCTGTATGTGTTTCTGTGTGAGTGGGTGGGGGTGTGGGGGCGAGGGGAGGAGGATTTGCGTGTGTGTGTGTGTGTGTGTGTGTGTGTGTGTGTGTGTGTGTGTGTGTGTGTGTGTGTGTGTGTGTGTGTATGTGTGTGTGTGTGTGATGTGTGCGTGCGTGCGTGTGTGGTACGTGTTTGCCCGTTTTTATGTGTACGTGCGTAGAAGGATTCGTGTACTCGTATGTCTATGTATCTCCGTCCACATATCTCAATGATTTGCATGAGATTCCCACTGCTTTTATCTTATCGGTCGCTCCTTGTAGTGGTAACGACGTCGGAACGAGCGGCGGGCGGGTCGACGGCAGCCCGGCGGACACCGAATCCAAAACGTGTATTGTATTCTTAAAACAGATCATCGCATAAATCCCGAAGCGCATAATATGACCCGACGCAAACACAGCAGACCCTCTTGTAATTAGAGATACGAGGCAGGCTAATGGGAACGGCGAGCGGCAGCCTGTAATACCCGGGCGAGCTTCTTGTGTATTGAAATATTATTTGACGCCTTGGGGTGGGTATCCAGCGCAGACTTTCTCGTCCGGAGTCCGTTGCTCGTTCGACCGGACGGACTCGCCCGACCGAACGCTGCGGGTCGTTTCATCTTCGTTGCTAACAAGACCGAAGGAAAGGATCACGAGAACGGCACCGAATCCTGCAAGCGAGTTTGGTGATAAAGTTCGTTCTAGCGGGGTCTTGGCCGTCATTGCGTCAGCTGAGGCATTTGGCAGGTCTTAATGTTCGCGCATTGCAGCCACGCTATCTTTATGGCTTCTTCGTTTGTTCATCATTTCTAAAATATAATGTAATTCGATTTAGGTTTTGGGGAAACGGGAAAGTCTCGCGCCTCTCACTTGCTCGACTTCGCTCACACTTGGCTCGCCGCCGAGGCCGAGGCGCGCGCCCCAAGCACACGCTGTCGCCGGGCGGGAGTAACAAGCAGCGGCGCGAGGGTGACACGGCGATCACCTTAGCGTCAAGTGCTTGGTGAAGAAAAGCCGAAAGAAAGGAGCAGCGATGAAGGGAGAATAATGAGAAGGAGGAAACCCAAGCGCACTCTGGACGCGGGTGAATGCAGACAGGTGCTCCTCACGCGCGCAGAAGTGTACGTGGACTAATTGAATTAGCGATCTCTGCCTTTCGTATGTCATTCGCTAGTGACGCGTAAAAAAGGTGATAAAGAAAAGCGAATTACAGTATTTTTTCGCTTTTTTCGGCACCCGCAAAAGAACTACAGGCAGACGCACGCACCTCTATTAATGGTCTCTGAAATTGCCTCGGCTCCACCTATTACTTATCATTCAGCGCCTTGCCTGCAGTTGCATCTTCAAAGCGCACGAAGTAGCTGCAAGACACTCCGGCAGAACTCAATTGGTTGTAATGAGCGTGTGACGAAGACCCGAGCCAGATCCGACATTAGAACCGACGCTTATGTATCACTCCCCGAGGGTCACGAAGGACAGCGCGGGTCACACAGAGCTTGCTTGCCTGCGCCTTGGATGTCAGGCCTTGTATCCTGCTTACGTATGTGCATGTGCACCTTTGCACGTCCGTTTACACATACATACACTATCCATATATATGTATATGAAATGCGATAGTTTCATAAATCGAGTTGCGTTAAATATTATTGCTTTGTTAACAGAAGTCATGCTAATCAGTGCTAATCGTAATGATAATCAGAACAGCAAAGATAACGACTCTAACATTGATGATTATCAAGCCAAGACGTTGACAAAGTGATGCGCCTTGCCTATAGTCTCCGTCTCCTATAAAGCATTCCATCCAATCATTACATTATCATTTATCTGTTTTTTATCCTTCTTCTTCTTCTTCTCTTCTTATTCTTTTACTTGTCATTGTCAGTTATACAATCATTTCCCACAACGTAAGTTCTAGACCTCTAATCTAGTGCATTTACAAAGCAGACCTTCAGGCTTACGCATTTAAGTGTTTTTATTCCCCAATAAAAGCTTTATACAGTATTACGCAGTAATTTACTGCAAGTTGAAGTTCTCTTATTTAATTTTGTAAGAGTCAGTTATCACGCGAAACAAAACCATTTTATATATATATATATATATATATATATATATATATATATATATATATATATATGTGTGTGTGTGTGTGTGTGTGTGTGTGTGTGTGTGTGTGTGTGTGTGTGTGTGTGTGAGTGAGTCAGTCAGTCAGTCAGTGAGTCAGTGAGTGTCTATGAGAGAGAGAGAGAGAGAGCATAGTAATGAAAGATTACTGAACACACTCATTGTTTATTCCATTCCCAAAGACTTAACCATACGTATATGGGGACCAAGAAACACGGGGAGACAAGAGCCATTTCCCGCTGGAAACCCGAAGACCAATGAGCCTTAGCTGCATGACGACGCGCTCACGGCCACCCCACAGAACGTTTCCATCTGGACTTGCACATAGTCTCGGTTTTAATGTATCCTTAGTGCTATCATTTGCGGTTCGTTGTTGCATGCGTTCAGCGCCGGTTTTATGACTATCATGGACTATAACAAAAGTATCTATTCACACCGGAAAAACAGTTAAAGATACCTTTTGTTATGGAAGAGACCGCTTGCAGGGTGGGGGTGGGTAGGAGAGAGGAGGGGAGGGGGAGTAGTGGGAAGGAGGGGGAGGGGGAAGGGGGAAAAGGAGAAAGAGGGGGGTGGAGGAGGAGGAGGGAGAAGGAGGAGGGAAGGAGCGAAGAAGGAAGAGGGGTAGAAGGGAGAAGGAGGGATCAGAAAATGAGGTAGGAGTAGGGAGGAGAGGAGGAGGGAGGAAGCGGGGAAGGAGAAGAATAAGGAGGGGATGGAAGAGGAAAGGGGAAGAAGTGAAAGGGGAGTAGGGAAGGAGGGGAGGAGGAGGGAAAAAGAAGGTGTCGGGTGGAAGGAAGAGGGGGAAAATAGAAGAAGATGGGAGGGAGGGGGAAGAAGGAAGAAAGAAAGAAAAGGGAGGGGAAGGTTGAGGGGATGATATAGGCGAAGAAGGAAAAGTAGGAGGTGGGGGGGAGGGAACGATAGGGAAGAAGAGCTAAAAAGAAGAAAAAGAAGAGGAGGAAGGAGATGAGAAAGAAGACAGAAAGGAAAGGGAAGGAGAGGAGAGAGCGCGAAGGAGAGAGAGAAAAAAAGAGAAGAAACTCTTTTTTTTATCGGAGAGGAAAGGCCTGTCCGTGGAATTCTCGCTCGTCAGGGAGCCTTATATATGTCACCTATTTCCCGGTGTGACTTGCTCTTTCAGAAACTAAGCCTGAGAAATTTCACGCCAGATTTCACCGAGGTTTTCCGCAGATATGAAGTGTGCTTTCCACTACGTGAGTTTTATGCAAACTTCGTTTTAGTTTAATGAACCGTAATTGACGACGAGTAAAAAAAAAAATAAATAAATAAATAAATAAAAAAAAAAAGAGAGAAAAAAAAATCCCGATATGAAACGGAATAGCACGACCGAGAATAACTTAGACAGCAGGTTAATGACAGAAAAAAATAGATAACATAAGAATTACTCTTTGCAAGAGTGAAATTATGTATTATGCAGTATGTGTATATTTATCCACGTCTAGAAACGTTATAAACTTCTTTTTGACGGTAATGACAAACATTTTGCTTCCAATTCACGGCAGTTGATCTAGATTAGGCTAAACTCCCTCCTAGAGTTCACAAAAATACTCCAGTTATGGTTAGAAAAGAACGGAAGAAAATGGACTTTGTGTGTTGCCTTGTGTTTCCAAATTGAATGTTTATCGTGAGTGACAGGTCATTAAGCCGGCGCAAAAACTAATGAGGTAATGAACGATTATATCAAATATTCTGATAAAAGCTAAATACGGAAATGGTGTCACTTGCGGATGACTTTTATGACATGTTTTGATATGCGTGTGACACAAGGAAATCATCGTACTATCAAAAGTAAATGCCAACGCATGCCGGCAAAGAGATTACAAAGTTAGATAGATTCTACTCTACGATACAAGCACTGAATGTCATATGCTCATACAACATGACATAAATTATAGTGAAATACGAGGACAGTTTTATGGTTAGAAACACACCACACGCACACACATAATCACACACCCACACACATAAACACACACACACACACAAAGAACCAACAGAGAATGCCAAGCCACCTGGGAAAATTGAATCTCTAATGGCAATATGTGCACAAGGTAAGCGGCATCTTGTAGGGCGCTTAAACCCACAATCAATCATTGTTATCTTTCCCTTCACCTGTCAGGTTCTTTCCCGGCTCTCACGATCTCCGAGGGGGCTGCAATTTGACGGATTCATATGGAATAATAAGGACCTTGAGGGTAATTGTCTTTAAGTACTGCCTTCCTCCTTCAAAGAGAAATGTTTAGAAGGCTTTTCTTGAAACGCCTTTACTTTCCGGGGAGACTAAAAAAAAAAAAATACTTCCCGGGGAGACTAAACAAAAAAAAATCAATCGCTTTAAACGTTTAAGGCTTCTATATATCCCTTTTTTTCCTCACGGTCATGCGTTTAAATCTAATATTCTTGTCACCGGTTGTTCTTTATAAGCCAATTAATCTGTCTGTTTCGATTTGCTATCTCCACTCCCATCGACCAAGTGGAATAAAAGGGTCTTTTAGCTCCGTTGAAAGTGTCAGCCATCAACCATCTGCTTTTACGGGCGTATGCGTATATATAAAACCGATTTTGTAAAGAGTGCAACCACCTCCGGTTAATTATATGGTTATTTATGTTTATA
>NC_091574.1:6404332-6406832 GCF_042767895.1 Penaeus vannamei
AGAGAGAGAGGGAGAGAGAGAGAGAGAGAGAGAGAGAGAGAGAGAGAGAGAGAGAGAGAGAGAAGGATAGAGAGAGAGAGAAGGAAAGAGAGAGAGAGAGGGAGAGAGAATGAGAGTGAAAGAGAAAGATAGAGAGAGAGAGAGAGGAAGACAAACAGACAGATAAACAGACAGAGACAGAGATCGGAAAAGAGACAACGCGAGAAGAAAAACAAAAATAGACAGAAAACAAAGAGTAGACATCGGAAAGAAATTAATCGTAATACAAATGAAAATAATGAAATAGATAATGAACTGCAAACCAAGCGACGAAAAAAATATGGCTATCAAATGACAATTTTCTCTTTCCGTCTCTCTCTCTCTCTCTTCCATCTCCCTTTTCTCCTTTTGTCCCTATACATCTTTATCATTGGCTATTTTCTCTCGTTTCTTTATCAAATTCCATTTCCTTTCTCTTCGTTCTCCTCCCTTTACTTCCCTTGTCATATTTCCTCCCTCCTTATTTCCATCCTTCCTTCCTTCCTGTTTTCTCCTCTGTCTTTACTTCTCTCCCTCTTCTCTTCTTCCTTTCCTCTTTCTCAGCCTCTCTCTGTGCCTCCTTCTTCTATCCATCCCCTCCATTCTTCTCTTTCTTTACATCCTTTTAAGTCTTCTATTCCTATCCCCATTTATCCTTCTCTCACTTATACTTCCTATCACTTCCCATTTATCCCTACTCCTTCCACCCATTCCCTTCCCTATCCTCCCTCCCCCTTCCCCTTTCTATCCCTCCTCCCCCTTTCCACCCTCTATTCTTCCCTTCTTCTTCCCCTCCACCTCCCACTGCTTCTCCCCCCTTCCCGTTCTTGCTTCCCTCTCCTTCTCCACTCCCCCTTCTATTACCCTCTCTCCACTTCCCCCCCTCCTTCTTCTACCCTCCCCCTTCTCCCCCCCACTTCCTCCCCCCTCCCCCCCTTCACCCCACTCTTCTCCCCTCCCCTCCTTCCCCCTCTTTCCTCCCTCCACCTCCCCTTCCCCTCCCCCTCCCCCTCTTCCCCTCCTTCCCCCCCCCCTCGCCATCTGTTCCTTTGTTCCGGCAGCGCGTCTCCTTTGTCAAAGCTCCTGCGGTCGTGTCTCGCGGTGTCGCACAGCCTGTAATTAAGTCCAAAACTTTATTCATCGTAAATAATCACTCCGTTATTACACCGCGATCAGGAGTGAATGAGAGAGTGCGTGTGGGAAGCGAGTGCGTGAGCGAGCAAGGTCTATATAAGGACTATGTGAGCGAGTGTGTGCGTGAGCGAGTGCGTGAGCGAGCAAGGTCTATTTAAGGACTGAGCGAGCGAGTGCGTGCATGAGTGAGTGCATTAGCGAGCGAGTGCGTGAGTGAGTGAATGAGAGAGAGTGATTGATCGAGTGAATGAGAGAGAGTGCGTGAGCGAGCAAGGCCTATATAAGGACTATGTGAGCGAGTGAGTGCATTAGCGAGCAAGTGCGTGAGTGAGTGAATGAGAGAGAGTGCGTGAGTGAGTGCGTGAGCGAGTGCGTGCGTGCGTGCGCTTCCTCGCTCCTTCGCTCACGGGCGCGCGTTCCGGCCAGAGTTAATAGGCGGCAGAGGTCTGTTTTCTTCGTTTGTTTTTCTTATGCCTCTCTTTTATCATCCCCTTTCTCTTATCCCCCTTTTATCTTATCCATTTTCTTCTCTTATCTCTTTCTCCATGTCCTCTTCCGTGTTCCCTTTTCCTTATTCTTTTTGTTCGTTCTTTTCTCGCTATCTCCCTACCTCCTTCCCTTCTCTCTATCTCCCTTCTTTCTCCCTCTCCCCTTCCCTTCCCCTTATTCTCTTTTCATCCCCTTTTCTCCTTCCCTTCTCCCTATTCCATTTCCTTATTCCTTGCTCCTTCCCCTCTTTAAATTCCCTTTTTTTTTCTTTTTCCTGTCCTCATTCCTCCTCTCCTTCGACCTGTCCACTATTTTCTCCCTTTTTCCCTTATCCTTTCTTTCTTCCCCTTTCTCGATTCCTTTTTCTCCTTTCCTATTCCTATTATTCCTTCCCTTCTTCCCATTCCCCTCCCTCCATCCCCTCTCGTTATTCCCATTCCTTCTTCTCCTCTCCCTGCTCCCCTTGCTCCTTCCTTTCCCCCATGTCTCCTCTCCTCCTTCCCCTTCTCCCTATTCCCCTTCCTCCTTACCCTTTCCTCATTTCTCTTTCCCTTTCCCTACCCTCCTTCCTACTTCTCTTTTCTTTATTTCACTTCCTCCTCCTCTTCGTTCCTTCTTCCCCATTCTCCCTTCCCCTCTTCCTCTTCCTTCTTTCCTTCCTCTTCACCTGTCCCTTCCTCCTTCCCTTCCCTTTCCTTCTTCCCTTCCACTTCCTCCTACCCTCCCCCCACCCCCCTTATTCCCTTCCCCATTCTCCCTTCCTCCTTCCCTAACCCTGCTTCTTCCCTTGCCTCCTTCTTCTCCCTCCTCTCCCTATTCCCCTTCCCCATACTCCTTCCCTTTCCCCACCTCCTTCTTC
>NC_091574.1:6444332-6446832 GCF_042767895.1 Penaeus vannamei
GAAAGAAAATAGAAAGAAAGAGTTAAAGAACGAACGAAAGAAAAAGAGAGAAAGAGAACGAGAGAAACAGACAAACAAAGAGATAAAGTGCTCGATATTTCTCTTTTTTATGGCTTCTTTGAGACATAATGAAAGAGGCAATTTACATTCTTCATCTTTATTTTTTCTCACTCTCTCTGGATTTGCAATATTAGTAATAAAAGATTATAATCAGAAAAAAATATTCAATCGATTAAATTCTATAAATTTAATACGAAATAAACTGATTTAGAAAAATAAGATACGTTAAATTGTAAAAGCTTCCAGTATAAATTTTGTTTAGTAAACAAATCACTCAAGATTTAGTGTAAAATATTTTTCTCTTGGCATTCTTATGGGAATGCTAGCTTTAAATTTATATTAATTTTGTATCAAGTTGATGACGGATAACTACATGATAAATCTTAGCACATGAAATTGCTTGACAAGTACAACAGGTGATGACAACTTGAATCTGTTATGTTATTTATTTTCCTTTTTTTATGTTGTATTGGTCTTATTTATGCCTTTTATGTTGTTATCTTTTATTTCTTTATTATTATTCTTTCTTCCTTATTAAGATCATCGTCATGATAATTATATTTTTCATCATGATTATCATCATTATGCTGATGATATGGAATAGTATTTTGCGAAAAGTTTATGTAATAGTGGTTGTTGGAGTATTAGTTATAGGGGTAACTGCAGTACTATTAATAACAGTATCTATTGATGATTGTAAGATCATGACAGTAATAATGACGATAATAATAATCAGTATCATTACTATCATTATCATTATATTGAGGATTATGATGATGATTGTCATTATCATCATCATTATTATTATTGCTAGTGTTATTATCTTATAATGACGATAATAATAATCAGTATCATTACTATCATTATCATTATATTGAGGATTATGATGATGATTGTCATTATCATCATCATTATTATTATTGCTAGTGTTATTATCTTATAACTTCATTGTCATTATCATTATCATCATCATTATTATTGTTATCCTTATCATTATCATTATTTTGCTACCATTACCATTATTGTTATCAATATCATTATATCTAGTGTTATTGTCATTATTATCATTATCATTATTATTACTAATATTACTAATATCATAGTCATTATTATTGGTATTATCATTATTACCATTGCTTTGATCACTTAGGTTATCATGATGGCCATTATCATGATTATTATCAAAGTTATGGTAATGATAACAATTTCAGCGAGAGAAAGGATGATGAAAGACTTTTTTTCATTGTCATTATTATCATTTGCATTAATACCATTATTATCGTTATCGTTATCATCATTATCATCATTATCATCATGATCGTTATCATTATCATCATTATTATTATTATCATTATTGCTATTATTACTATGATCCCTATTAATATTTTTCCTATTATTATCATTGTTACTAATATCATCATTATTATTATCATTACTATAATTATTATCATTATCACCATTATCATTATTATTATCATTACTATGCTTACAATTGTCATCATTACTATTACCATCATTATCATTACTTTTATTGTTAGAATCTTATCATTATAATTATATTTTCTTATCAATTTTCTTTTCATTATTATGGTTATCACCACCACCACCGCTACTACTATCATTATCAATATTATTACTGCTACTATTACTATAATTATTGCTATAGTTAATACTAATATCATTATGACAATTGCTACTACTGTTCTTACTATCATCTTTATTAATATTGCTGTTATCATTATTGCTTCATTATAATGTTTGTGTTGTTATTACTATTATTGCTAGTATTATAATTTTCATTATTATCATTACTATCATTACTATTGTAATGATTTGTAATTTTGTAATTACCATTACTATTATTATCATCATCATTATCATTATTATCATCATTATTATTCTACCTATTATTATTTTAATTATTATAGTTGTTATTATGATCATTTTATTATTACTATTGTTATTATTTTTATTACTATCATTATTGTTATCACTATTGCCATTATTACTACTACTACTTCTTTATAATTGTTGTTATCATCAGTATTGTTATTATTATATTCAATACTTTTACTGTTATTACTATTATTATTATCATTATTAATATCATCATCATCATTATCTTCATTATTATCATTATTATTATTATTGTTATTATTATTATTATTATCATCATCATCTTTTTTATCATTATTACTATTATCATTATCATTATTATCATCATCATCATCATTATCATTATTATTATTATCATTATGAATTATAATAACGATAATGACAATGATGCAAAAAATATTAAAGTGAAGTTAACAATGATGTCTTTCGCTTTACTAATTAAGAATCTCGAACTGATATAACTTAATTACGGGAACAATTTATAATAAATGAACATTGTTGGGAGAGTTCAATGCGTCGAGGTAATTATCTGAAATAAATTTGA
>NC_091574.1:6469332-6474332 GCF_042767895.1 Penaeus vannamei
ATAATATGAAGAAGACGAAGAAGAAGACTAGGGAGAAGAAGAAGAGGAAGAAAAAAGAAGAAAGAAAAAATGAATGAAAAATGGCAGTCGATATCCCTGTTCCGAATCTAGTTTCCAACCCTTTTTCTTAAAAGTGCCTAAACTACAAGTAAATCCTAAATTCCCTTTACCAAGCGTAGATAGATAACAAACAAATTAATAGATGAAATAGAAAAAAAAGCTCGTATTCCCTGAGTTTCAAGTGAAGAGCCGTTCCAGAGGGTCGTTCGTTATGAAAAATCTTCGTCTGTTCTGATTTACGTAAAGATATATGGTGCAATTTGTGGTGAACATTTAAGCATGTACAGGAGAGTGAAGATGGAAACAGAGGCGGGGAAATGGTGAAGTATGTGCCACCTATTCACATAAAGATGGATAGAGGCTTGTATGGGTGGATAGGAAGACGAATGGACAAATGGAGAGATTGATACGATGGTAGAGAGATTGAAGGATTGGAAGGAATGGAGATAGGTAGGCTGTTTGGTATGAGAGGTAGATGGATAGGTATGTTGAGGGGGGGAATATATAGAGAGGGGGGGAGGGGGTGGGAGGGAGAGAGGGAGGGAGGGAGGGAGATAGAGAGAAAAAAAAGAGAGAGAGAGAGAGAGAGAGAGAGAGAGAGAGAGAGAGAGAGAGAGAGAGAGAGAGAGAGAGAGAGAGAGAGAGAGAGAGAGAGAGAGAGAGAGAAGAAAGAAAGAAAGATGGTTGGGAGGGAGGAAGAGAAAAAGAGAAAGGGGCCATGCAGAGAAAGAGAGAGAGAGACAGACGGACAGACAGCATACGCACAGAAAAGGAGAGACAGATCGAAAAAGACTCAGTCGAAAAAAAATAATAAAAAAAAGAAAAGAAAAGAGAGAAAGGGAGGGATCCCATGGGCTTCCTGCGGGTGCACAGGAGCGAGCGAAGGCACAGCGGTGGACATGCTGTGTCTCCCACCATTACGCAGGTTATTTGTCAACAATTGAACTAAACGCCGTCAACACACCCGCTGCAGCTGACGACCTCTCAAGATGGATGGTAGGTGGTGTTCCCATAGTTAACTAATTTGTGCATAATTGTTCTAAGAGGCTTTGTGTTTACAGACTTCCGCAGTGCTTCCTATTGTGGTCATCGTCAGTCATACGTAATGAGGCAACGCTTGCGAATAAGAAGCAAGAGAAGTTGCGAAGAGAAAAAGAGAGACATCCGTGAGATTATTATTTCTCGCACGCGAAAATACGTACACACGCGTGCGAGGGTTCGTACGGTGGAGACGCAAGACCCGCCACCCGCTTGTGTGTGTAGCGAATCCGTACACAGCATATAGAGATAAGTATTCGTTATGGCTTAAGCACAAGAACGCCCTTATTGCGTTAAATAGAAAGGAACGCTGATGATGATAAATTCGACAGTACGGTGGTCTGTCGCGCCTGTAAGAAAGCAACAATTGCCTTCCTCTCTCGCACCACAGTTACGCCTTCATTTTCCTAACAAATGATTCCTGAATTATCGTTACACTGGGCTAACAGAGCATGGCAGCAATCAGATACATGCCAGCTGCCATACTTGAGCGAGCCAGAACACCCTGTCAAGTGTTTCTCTCTCTCCCCACCCCCCTATTATACTCCACTCCCCCCTCCTCTCCCTATCTTCACCCCCTCACCCATCCACCTCACAGTTGACTCACGCATACTTATTTCGTCATGACCCGTGCTCATCTCCGCCCGCCCGCCCGCCCGTGTAAATCTACCGAAGATCAATGGAATTTGGGCGGAAAGCTTTCGTCATCTGATTATTATCTGTTCTGCGACAAGGAGATATTTTTTTTTTTTTTTTTTTTTTTTTCTCGATGCTTTCCTTCTCCGGCTTCTGCTCTCTCCTCATTTCCTTTATTGAATCTGTTTATTTGCCTGTTCCTTATTCCTGGTTCTTCTTCTCCTTCGTTATCTTTGGTATTATCATTACTGTTCTTATTGTTGATGTTATCATTATCATTATTACTATTATTATTATCATTATCGTTGATGTTGTTGTTGTTGTTGTTGTTCTTGTCATTATCATCATTTTTAGAATCATTATTGTTACTATTATTATTGTTGTTCTTATTATCATAATTACTACTACTATTATCATCATCATTATCAGCATTATCCTTATTATTATCATTTCTCTTTCCTGCTCTTCCATCTCTCCAACTCCCATACCCTTCATCTTCTTTGCCTCTTCCACCATCTTCATCTCCCTCCCCCCCCCCTCCCTTCCCATTCCTCTATACCTCCCCTTTCTAGCCCTAAAATTACCCGTAATCTTAAGGTACAACCCCCCACCCCCCCTTTCATCCCCTAAGAGTCAACAGAGCAAGAGACACCCATTGCAACATTGCAAACCCCGGGAGACTGTCATGCTAATAATTCGCAACGTTTCTAGCATATGTATATATATTTACGTAATGCAAAAATACTATTTTTTTTTTTTTTTTTTTTTTTTTTTTATTGCGTCCACCTCTTCGTCCGCCTTTCTTGCCCGTGCAATTGTCTTCGGTTCTCCTTCTGCCTCTTACGGTTCGAGCGGTTCTCTGGAATACAATCATGGACATTATTACCAAGGCGGCGTGAATCCTCGATGCGAGTTTGGGAGGAGAGGGGGGGGGGGTCGGGGGGCCTGATGTGGCAATGGTGTTAGTTAGGGTTTTCTGTGGTAATGATTTCGTCTTTAAGATGATGGGGAGGGGAGAGGGGGAGGGGAGGGAGGGAAGGGCGAGTTGATCAAGATTAAAATGTAAGAAGGTGAGATGTCTTTTGGTCTCTTCCGCCTTTGAGCTTTTCTTTCTTTCTTTCTTTCTCTCTCTGTTACTCTCTTCGTTTGTCTGTCTGTCTATCTCTCTCCCGCGCTCCCCCTCTCTCTCTCTCTCTTTCTCTGTCTGTCTGTCTCTCTCTCTCTCTCTCTCTCTGTCTCTCTCTGTCTGTCTGTCTGTCTCTCTCTCAATCTGTCTCTCAATCTCTCTTTCACTCTCTCTCTCTCTCTCTCACTCTCCCTTTTCAAGGCCTCTCCCTGCACCCCTTTGCCTCCCCTTCCCTCTCTCCCTCTCTGAATATTTCGGGTACATCTGGCGAAGCCGCAGACCTGCATATCTGGTTCCCTGCGCCGCCCGCCACAAAGCGAGAGCCGCTCGTCAATGATGCTGCGAAATAAGTTCGAGTATCGAGTTACCCGGTACCCGGTAATCGCCCCCGAGTTACTACAGGCTCCGCGGTAACCTCAGCCCCTTGGCGCGTTTGCCGGGGCGGTGCGGGCGCCATTCCGCTCGCGCGTTGCCCGAGAGAACCTCGCGAAGGGGGAGTACCGGGCTGAGAAAGAGGTACTGTAGCCGTGAGTCGTTATGGGTTCAATCCGCCGTGATTTTCCACTGTTTTTTTCGGGTTCGACATCTATCTTCACACACGCTGAGTGCGGCGTCGGCGGTGTTTCACGCTCGTCGGAGGGAACTGTTCTCACCTGTTCTGTTCCACGCCGCGAGCGATGACCGGCACGGCGAAGCGGGGGGGGGGGGGGGGGGGGGGGGTTGTCACACTTCGAAATGGAAATCGTCGGAAAAGATTGTCACACTTGTTTGAGACTTTCGCAATGGGGGTTCGTGGAAGACTTTCCCCTCTTATAACACGATGTGTGTGCATTATGAGGCGTGGTTTGGCTTTTGGATTTGAGTAGAATATTTCGAGTATTTATTTTTTCATGGATTGGCGCAGTTCTCTTCTCTTATTTGTTTTCTTACCTCGGTTTACCATCATCTTTCCTTTTTTATTGTTTCATTACATAATTTTTTTCAATCAGCAATCCTTTTCCATCTAGCATCTCTCTCTCTCTCTCTCTCTCTCTCTCTCTCTCTCTCTCTCTCTCTCTCTCTATCTATCTATCTATCTCTCTCTCTCTCTCTCTCTCTATCTCCATCTCAATTTCTCTTTCTGTCTTATCTGTCTGCCCCCTCTCTCTCTCTTTCTTTCTTTCTCTTTCTCTCTCTCCTTTTCAGAACATTTTCCCCATAACATATATAATTTCTATAAGCACCATTTACCTGTATCGATAATTCTACCTATTTCCCCCCCACCCACCTACCAACCACCCACCCAACACCCACCCAACACCCACCCAACACCCACCTACCCACACGGAAACCCTCCCCTACCATCAGTGTCTCTCCGAAGCGCCCGCACGCACTACAAATATCTTACGAAACACACCATAAAACCGGAGAGGAAGAACACGCCAAGAACAAGTCGACAGCATAACTAGCGGCGTCGAAGAACAAAGACCGTTTCGTTACGTTTCGAAGCGGCCGTTTCCTGCGCCACAATAGGTGTTTCTTCACACTCCCCCCCTCCCCCCCTCCCCCGGGGCTCAAAATTAACCCAGGGTGGATGATTATTACCCGATATTTGCCTCGACGCGGGGAGGGGGGGGGGGGATTAACGCAATTAAAAAAAAAAAAAAAAAAAAAAAAAAAGAGAGAGAGAGAGAGAGCGAGAGCGCAGGAGGAAGGGGTGTGGGGGAAGGGGGGAAGGGGGTGGGGTGGGAGTGGGAGTGGGGGTGGGGAAGGGAAAGAGTTATCCGTGAAGTCTTAAAGAGAGATGGGGGAGTCTTAAGTTGATTCATGGCTGGGAATATTTATAGTGATGTCAGTTATGATGTCGGTTTTATTAATTGGGGGGGGGGGGGCGGTGGGCTTTTGGTTACGGGGGGTGGGGTTGTATGGTTGGGGAGAGAGAGAACGTGAGAGGGAGAGCAAGAAGAGAGGGAGAAAAATGAAGAGACAAACAGACAGACAGACTGACAGAGACAGACAGAGACAGACAGAGACAGAGAGAGAGAGAGAAAGATGGATTGAGAGAGAGAGAGAGAGAGAGAGAGAGAGAGAGAGAGAGAGACAGAGAGAATAAGAGAGAGAGTCAGACAGACAGACAGACAGACAGATAGAGAGACAGAGG
>NC_091574.1:6481832-6489332 GCF_042767895.1 Penaeus vannamei
ATAAGTATAAAAAAAAAGACAGGTGGAACCAGACGGCGGTGAAACGACGCCCGGAACCGTATGTAAATAAGTGTTTCTGACCCTTGAACCTCATATAAAGACAACAAAAGCCTTAAATAATAACCAGAAACAGTAAATACCGAGAACAGAGCACGCGGGAGGTGCAAAAAATTACTCGTGTCTATCTTCATGACGGGCCCCACCACCGCTCGCGTATGTTTATGGAGCCCGCAAATGATCGGAGCCTGTTGGAACGAGCCGGAGCGCAGTTCATTACGGGCGTGATGACTGACCCCTCGTCAAGCTCAGGTCTCGTAGAACCCGGAGAAGGTAGAAACCCTCGCTCCCCTCCCCCCCCCTCCTCTCTCTCTCTTTCTCTCTCTTTCTCTCTCTCCATGCACCCTTTCTTCTCAGCTTGCCTTTCTCCTTTTTCCTAAGAGTGCTGGTTTCGGAACGTGCGAAGGATGGGTAAAGGGGATGATGTTTGAGAGCCTTTGGGTATGGAAAGTGGACCTGGATAAAGAGGGAGAGGGAGGGGAAGAGTAGAGAGGAAAAGAAAGGGAGGGAAAGGAAGCGTGGAAGTAAAGTTTGGGTCTCAGGAGGGTGGATGTGTGTGTGTGTGTGTGTGTGTGAGAGAGAGAGAGAGAGGGGGGGGGTGAGGAGAGAGACAGACAGACAGACACAGACAGATACAGACAAGGACAGAGACAGTAACTGAAATAAATAGAGAGGAGCAGACACAGAGAGAGGAAGGGAGAAACAGAGAAACAGAGACAGAGAGAAAAAGAGAGAACGAAACCGAGACAGCAAGAAGAGGGAGAAAGAGAGAGAAAAAAAGACAGTAAGAGGAAGGGAGAAAGAGAGAGAAACAAAGTCAGAGAGAGGAAGAGAGAAAGAAAGAGAGAGAGAGGGAGAGGGAGGGTGAACCTAACGGCCACCATCGTGTTTTATATGCGTTTCCAGGCTTTTGGGAGGGAAGTGCAGGGTTTTGACGGCGGCGGCAAATTGGGAAGTTAATGGTTTATGCGATGGTTAGCTCGCTCGAAGCTCCTTTATGGTCCTAGCAAAGGTGTAACGATCTCCTAAAAGGAATTATGTTTCCGTTATTTGTTGGTTTCGTGAGCGCTGTTTCTCTTTGTGCTCTGCGTCCGGGCAAGTGCGTGGGGGAAGACGTGGAATCCATCTCTATGCTTGTCTGTGCTTGTTAGCGAAAAGTGAAAGGGGAAACGGCAGAATAATCGCTTGAGTTCTTGGTATTACAGTATTTAGTGTTCGTGCAAAACTATCAGAGACTTG
Organism: Penaeus vannamei; assembly: GCF_042767895.1. NCBI lineage: Eukaryota > Metazoa > Arthropoda > Malacostraca > Decapoda > Penaeidae > Penaeus > Penaeus vannamei. Next base: position 6,483,129 of record NC_091574.1, read on the forward strand.
TATGTAGTACTGTAATGGTGTGGATAATGATAAAGGGCGAGGTAGGGGTCAAAGGCAATATTGCAAGCGGAGAACAAAGTGGAAGTTGTGTGCTTGTGTGTGTGTGTGTGTGTGTGTGTGTCTGTGCGTGTGTGTATGTATGTATGTGTGTGTGTGTGTGTTTGGTTGTTTTTATGTGTAAGTGTCATCATTAACACAGTCATCTCCTTTTATAATCATTACCAGTTATATCAACACGCACGGCTGCTACAGTTCCATTGTTATCAAGACACAATTGTCAACTTTAATCCACCTCACAATGCCAAAATAATCATTCCATTCCTGCAGCATTACTTCTGGAGTGCATGCATGATTTCCTTAATACCAGACTGATTAAAGGTCAGAGATTCTTGTCAAGGCAGATCCGTTATTGCATTCAGTGCAGTGGTTCTTGTTATGCAAGTTGAATTCAAGAGATTGTGCTGTCCTAATAACACGTACTTATAGAAAGCGCCTTCTCGATGACAGAAGAGACAACTCAGTATTATTTTTTCACGTCTACTTATATACTGTTATTTTTATTGTCATCATCATCACCATCACCATCAACATCAACATAAACATCATCATCACCATCACCATCATCATCATCATCATCCAACACGTAATAGCAAACAACCTCGACCTCTCCATACGTACCTTACTATGAACACTATTTACCACATAGCCGCTGAACAGGTCATTAACAATAAAAGTCCTACAGAAAAAAAGGAACTACAGAGACGCAAATACAAGTGTAAATTCTAATAATTTTATTTGCAATTACAAGCAAGAAATGACAGTAGCGACGATGAACATGATCGAGGGTCGAGTAGTAGCTGAGTCGCTTCTGTCATGTCACGAGGCAACGCTTGACAGATGTGAGCCTGTTCATTGTTGTCGTAGTTATTGTAATGATTATTACCATTATATATTCATTGTTGTTGTTGTTGTTGTTATTATTATTATTATTATCATTGTTATTATTATTATCATTATTATTATTATCATTATTATTATTATTATTATTATTATTATTATTATCATTTTTTATTATTATTATCATTACCATTATTATTACTATCATTGTCATTTTCATTATTACTAATATCATTATCATCACTAGCATTATCATCATAATTTATATCATTATTATTATAACTAGTATCATGATATTGTTATCATCATCATTATCATCATTTCATTACATCGTTACCATTATTATTATCATTATCATTATTATTAGTATCATTACTATCATTGCCATCATTATCATCATTTTCATTATTTTCATTATCACTTTTATTATTATTCTTACTGTTATTATCATTATAATCATTATCATTATTATCATTGTTATTGTTCTCCTTTTCATTATCATTATCATTGTTATTATCATAATGCTCCTTTGAAGGTATTACTATCACTATCATCATTATGATCTATCATACTTATTATAATTACCATTAGTGTCAATATTATTATTATTACAATTATCATTTTTATTATTATCATTATCATTATTATCATAATCATAATTCGTATCACTATCATTATCATTCTTAGCTTTATTACTATCATTATTATTATCATCATTGTTATCATTATTATTACCATTATTGTAATCTAATAGCATTAACATTGGTATCATTATTATCATCTTCATCATCATTATCACTATAATTATCATTGTTGTTGTTGTTATCATTACTGTTATTGATATCATCATTATTATTATTGTTGTTATTATTTGTATCATTTATTTATTTATTTATTTATTTATTTATTCATTTATTATTATCATTATCATTATTATTATTGCTGTGATCATTATCATCATCATTTTTATCATCGTCCTTATTATTGTTATTATGGTTAATATTATTGTCATGATTATTATTATTATCATTATTGTGTTTTTTTCTCTTTATTATAATCATTATGATTTTTCTATTATAATCCTTATTCTCATCAACATTATCATTATCATCACCACCATCATTATTATTATCATCATCATCATCATCATCATTACCATCATTACCTTTATTATCATCATAATAAATGCTATCATTATAATTATCATAACAGATCAAGCAGCTTCAACCGCCACCAATTACAACCACATAAGTGCAATAACTCCCCCAAGTCTTTCACAACACCGAAGGAAACTACGCAGAAATGTTGCGATTGAAAACAGACTACAACACCTTGTTCATGTTTCAAAGGGACCAAAAGGGGGGTGGAGGGGAGCAGGAAATCCCATCCCCCCCCCCTATTTTCCAAAAGGGGGGTGGAGGGGAGCAAGAACCCCCCCCCCTATTTTCCAAAAGGGGGGTGGAAGGGAGCAAGAAATCCCCCCCCCCCACCTATTTTCCAAAAGGGGGGTGGAGGGGAGCAAGAAATCCCCCCCCCCCTATTTTCCAAAAGGGGGGTGGAGGGGAGCAAGAAATCCCCCCCCCCTATTTTCCAAAAGGGGGGTGGAGGGGAGCAAGAAATCCCCCCTCCCTATTTTCCAAAAGGGGGGTGGAGGGGAGCAAGAAATCCCCCCCCCCCCCCACCTATTTTCCAAAAGGAGGTTGGAGGGAAGCAAGAAATCCCCCCCCCACCTTTTTTCCAAAAGGAGGGTGGAGGGGAGCAAGAAATCCCCCCCCCCACCTATTTTCCAAAAGGAGGGTGGAGGGGAGCAAGAAATCCCCCCCCCCCCTATTTTCCAAAAGGAGGGTGGAGGGGAGCAAGAAATCCCCCCCCCCACCTATTTTCCAAAAGGGGGGTGGAGGGGAGCAAGAAAACCCCCCCCCCCCGTATTTCCCAAAAGGAGGGCGGAGGGGCGCAAGAAATCCCCCCCCCACCTATTTTCCAAAAGGGGGGTGAAGGGGAGCAAGAAATCCCCCCCCCCCTATTTTCCAAAAGGGGGGTGGAGGGGAGTAACAACCCCCCCCCTATTTTCCAAAAGGAGGGTGGAGGGGAGCAAGAAATCCCCCCCCCCCACCTATTTTCCAAAATGGGGGTGGAGGGGAGCAAGAAATCCCCCCCCCCACCTATTTTCCAAAAGGAGGGTGGAGGGGAGCAAGAAATCCCCCCCCCCCACCTATTTTCCAAAAGGGGGGTGGAGGGGAGCAAGAAATCCCCCCCCCCCACTTATTTCCCAAAAGGAGGGCGGAGGGGCGCAAGAAATCCCCCCCCCCACCTATTTTCCAAAAGGGGGGTGGAGGGGAGCAGGAAATCCCCCCCCCCCCCCCCTATTCTCCAAAAGGGGATGGAAGGGAGCAAGAAATCCCCCCCCCACTTATTTTCCAAAATGGGGGTGGAGGGGAGCAAGAAATCCCCCCCCCCCACCTATTTTCCAAAAGGAGGGTGGAGGGGAGCAAGATATCCCCCCCTACCTATTTTCCAAAAGGGGGGGTGGAGGGGAGCAAGAACCCCCCCCCCCCATTTTCCAAAAGGAGGGTGGAGGGGAGCAAGAACCCCCCCCCCCCCTATTTTCCCCTCACATAACCAGCCACCCATTTCAAAAACTACACCCCGAAAAAAAAATTGCAGTCACCATCCATACACTACGTCCATGATACAGATGCAACTGGGTTTATTAATGAACGAAGCCCCCAAAGAAATGCCAACACAGTGACAGACTTACCTACTACTTTTAATTAACTTTTATTTTATTTTATTACTTACACCTACTACAGAACCTCTACTACGTTATCTCCTCACCTGCCCAGTCATTCAAGAAATACGTCCTTTCAGGCTTTTACCTTGAAGACCTAAAAAGTCAAGAAATAGCACTGTCGCTAGCATACAGATTCCTTCAGCGCATCTTCTCAGACGCCCTTCTTCTGGATCTGATCTTCCAATATCCTCCGCCAAGATAAAACAAACCAAAGCAACCGATAATAACAACCTTCACGCCATAACGTAACACTTATAACCAGTCGAACTCCCTTCCTACGGGAGGCTACGCTTAACCTGTTCTGGTACAACAGGCCAAAAAGTCAGTAAATCTAAATAAACAAATAAATAAATAGATTGTCATTATTATTATTATTATTATCATTATCACTATTATTATTGTTATTATCCTTATTATCATTAGTATTAGTATCAGTATTATTATCAATATTATCATTATCATTAGTTATTATGATCATCTATATTATTATTATGATCATCTATATTATTATCATTATCATTATTATTATCATCATTATTATTATTATTATTATCATTATCATTATTATTATTTTTATTATTATTATCATTATCATTATTATTATCATTATTACTATTATTATTTTCATTGTTATTAATTCATTATTATTGATATATTTATCATTATTATTATCGTTGCTATCATTAATATTATTATAATTATTATTGTCATTATTATTTTCATTGTTATTATTGATATATTTATTATTATTATTATCGTTCCTATCATTAATATTATCATAATTATTATTATCATTATAATTTTTCTATTATTATTATTATTATTGTTGTTATTATTATTATTATCATCATTATTGATATTGTTGTTATTATTGTTATTATTATTATTATTATTATTATTATTATTATTATTATTATTATTATTATCATTACTACTATTATCATTATTATCATAATTATTATTATTATTATTTCTATTACTATCATTATCATCATCATTATTATTATTATTATTATTATTATTATTATTATTATTATTATCGTTATTATTATTATTATTATTATTATTATGATTATTGTTATTATTTATTTTTTATTAGTATCATTATCATTAATAGTATTACTATTACTGTTATTGTTAATAATGATAATAATAATAATAATAATAATAATATTATCATTATTACTATCATTATTATTAATATCATTATTGTTGTTATGATTTTCATTATTGTTATTATTACTGTTATTAGTATTTATATTATCATTATTATTATTATTATTATTATTGTTGTTATTAAAATTATCATTATCATTATCATTATCTTTATTGTTATTATAATTATCCTTATTATTGTTATTACTATTATTATTATTATTATTATTATTATTATTATTATTATTATTATTATTATTATTATTATTATTATTATTATGAACATTCGTATTAGCATTAGTATTATCATTGTTATAATTTTCATTACTATTATTATCATAATTGTTCTCATTATATTTTTTTAGAATCATTATCAATGTCATTATTACCATTATTATCATCATCATTATTTTGTTACTATTATTATTGCCATAATTACTATCATTATTGCTGTTGTTGTTTTTCTTAGTTGTAGTATTTTCATTATCATCAACATCGTTACTATTGTCATCATCATCATCATCATTATCATTCATTATCATCATCATATCATTACCATTATTATCATTATTATTGCTATTGCCATTACCTTTATCATTATCACTATTCTTATTATCATTATTATCATTATCCTTTTTATTATCATTATCATTGTTATTATCATTATCTTTATCATTATTATCATTATCATTACTATTTTTATCATTATTATTATCATCATCACTATTATTGTTATTACAATAATCAACATTATCTTTATCATTACTATTATCATTAATATCATTATTATCATCAGTAGTATCGTCATCATCATTAATATTATCGTTATTATTGTTACCATCTTCAACATTACTATCTTTAATATTAATGATATTATTACCATTATCATTAATATCAACTTAACTTAATCATCATTGATATCATCTTTATTCCTGCTATCATAACCACAACTTATTATTATCATCATCATTATGATCATTACGAATATCATCATTAAAGTCACCATCGTTGATATAAAGGATGTCATTATTATCGTTCCTTATCAGTATATTGTTTTCATTATCATTATTGTTGTTATCATCATTATCATTATTGCCATTATTATCCTTATTGTTGTTTATTTTCCTTATAATCATCATAACTCAACTTTATTGTACCTTTATTATCAGCATCTTTGTTATTACTATCATAACTAATACTAATCACTATCATCACCATCGCTTGAAATGCTTTTTCATTGATATCATTAAAATCGCCATAGCAATTAGGCCTATTTTCCCAATGCTTCAAAATCTACATTATCTAGTACAATGGTTCTTAAACGGGGTAAGAGGCCGGTTCCAAGGGGATGCGAGGAAGCG
>NC_091574.1:6511832-6514332 GCF_042767895.1 Penaeus vannamei
CCTCTCCTATCCCTCCCCCCTCCTCCTTCTGTCTTTTCACCCTTCTCTCTCTCCTCCCTCTCCCCTGTCTCTTTTCACCCTTCTCTCTCTCTCTCTCTCTCTCTCTCCGTTTCTCCGTCACTTTTCATTCTCACCTCCCGGCTTCACTCTCCCTCCTCCCCTTTTACTCATTTTCTCACCCTACGCCTTACTCGTCCTCCTCCTCTTTCACCTCTTCCTCCTCCTCCCCCTCCTCCTCTTCCTCCTCCTCTTCCACCTCGTCCTCCTCCTCGTCCTCCTCCTCCTCCTCGTCGTCGTCCTCCCCCTCCTCGTCCTCCTCCTCCCCCTCCTCATCCTCATCCTCCCCCTCCCTCGTCCTCCTCCCCTCCCACTTCACCGTTTCCTCCTCTTCCACCTCGTCCTCCTCCCTCCCCCTTCTCGTCCTCCTCCCCTCTCCCTCCTCGTCCTCCCTCTCTCTCCCACTTCGTTTCCTCCTCTTCCACCTCGTCCTCCTCCTTCACTATCTCGTCCTCCTCCTCCCCTTCCTCGTCCTCCTCCCTCTCCTCCTCCTCACTCCTCTCCCTCCTCGTCCTCCTCCTCTCCCACTTCGTTTCCTCCTCTTCCACCTCGTCCTCCACCTCGTCCTCCTCCTCCACTATCTCGTCCTCCTCCTCCCCCACCTCGTCCTCCTCCTCTTCCACCTCGTCCTCCTCCTCCTCCTCCTCGTCCCCTTCCTCGTCACTCCTCCTCTTCCACCTCGTCCTCTTCCTCCCCACCTCGTCCTCTCTCCTCCTCCACCTCGTACTCCTCCCCCTTCTCGTCCTCCTCCTCCTCCTCCTCCTCCCCCTCCTGATCCTCCTCCTACCCCACCTCGTCCTCCTCCTCCTCCACCTCGTCCTCTTCCTCTTCCACCTCGTCGTTCCTCCTCTTCCACCTCGTCCTCCTCCTCCCCCACCTCGTCCTCCTCCTCCTCCTCCTTCACCTCGTCCTCATACTCTTCCCCCACCTCCTCCTCCTCCTCTTCCACCCCTCGTCCTCCTCCCTCCCCCTTCTCCTCCCTCCACCTCGTCCTCGTCCTTCCCCTTCCTCGTCCTCCCTCGTCACTCCTCCTCCCCCTCACCTCGTCCTCCTCCTCCCCCTCCTCGTCTTCCTCCCTTCCCCCACCTCGTCCTCCTCCTCCTCCCTCCTCGTCCTCATCCTCCCCCACCTCGTCCTCCTCCTCTCCCCACCTTGTCCCTCCTCCTCCCCCACCTCGTCCTCCTCCTGCCCCTCCTCGTCCCTCCTCCTCCCCCTCCCTCGTCCTCCTCTTCCTCCACCTCGTCCTCTTCCTCCCCCTCCTCGTCCTCTCTCCTCTTCCGCCTCGTCCTCCCTGCTCCCCCCACCTCGTCCTTCTCCTCCTTTTCTTCCACCTCGTCCTCCTTTTCTTCCACCTCTTCCTCCTACTCCCCCTCCCACTCGTCCTCCTCCTCCCCACCCTCGTCCTCCTCCTCTTCCACCCCGTCCTCCTCGACCTCCCTCCACCTAGTCTTCCTCCTCCCCCCACCTCGTCCCTCCTCCTCTTCCACCTCGTCCTCCTCCTCCTCCTCCTCCCCATCTCGTCCTCCTCCCCTCTTCCACTCCTCGTCCTCCTCCTCCTCCACTCCCCCACCTCGTCCTCCCTCCTCCTCCACCTCGTCCTCCTCCCCTCCCCCCTCCCTCCTCGTCCTCCTCCTCTTCCACCTCGTCCTCCTCCTCCCCCTCCTCGTCCCTCTTCCTCTTCCATCCTCGTCCTCCTCCTCCTCCTCCCACACCTCGTCCTCCCACTCCTCCACCTCGTCCTTTCCCACTCTTCCACCTCGTCACTTCTCCTCCCCCTCCTCGTCCTCCTAATCCCCCTCCTCGTCCTCCTCCTCCCCCTCCCCGTCACTCCTCCTCCTTCCTCCTCCTCCCTCTCCTCGTCCTCCTCCTCCCCCTCCTCGTCCTCCCTCCTCCTCCTCCTCACACCTCGTCCTCCCACTCTTCCACCTCGTCCTCCTCCTCCTCCTCCTCCTCCTTCCCACCTCGTTCTCTTCCTCCCCTTCCTCGTCCTCCCTCCTCACTCCTCCTCCACCTCGTTCTCTTCCTCCCCCTCCTCGTCCTCCTCCTCTTCCGCCTCGTCTCCTTCTCCTCCTTTTCTTCCACCTCGTCCTCACTCCCCTCCTCCCCCTCCTTTCGTGCCTCCTCCCTCTTCCACCTGCCGTCCTCCCCTCCTCCCCCTCCCCTCGTCCTCCTCCTCCCCCACCTCGTCCTTCTCCCTCCTCCTCTTCCACCTCGTCCTCCTCCTCCCCCGCCTCGTCCTCCTCCTCCTCCTCCCCCACACTCGTCCTCCTCCTCTTCCACCTCGGCCTCCTCCTCCTCCACCTCGTCCTCCTCCTCCCCCTCCTCGTCCTCCTCCTCTTCCACCTCGTCCTCCTCCTCCCCCACCACGTCCCTTCTCCTCTGCTTCCATCTCGTCTTCCTCCTCTTCCACCTCGTAAATCCTTCTCCTCTTCCACCTCGTCCT
>NC_091574.1:6592071-6597071 GCF_042767895.1 Penaeus vannamei
TCTTATAATAATAATAATAGTGATGATGATGATATTAATGATGATAATAACAATAAGAGCAGTAATAAAAAACAATGATAATAAGAAAATTAATTATACAAATAATGATAATAGTAATGATAACCATAGCAATGGTTATAATAATTTAAAAAACGATAATGATAATAGTAAAAATGATCATGACAATAATGATAATAGTAACAATAGCAATAATAGTAATAATGATAATGGTAATAATGATAATGATGATAATTATCCTAATAGTTATAATAAGGAAAATATTAATAATCTAAACAAAATGATTATTTCAGTTGTAATAATAGCGGTAATGATAATGATAAAAATAATGATAATAAAATTATTATAATGGAGATAGCAGTAAAAATTATAACAATGGCAGTGATGAAGATGATAATGGGTTTGATGCCTGAATGATACTGATAATGATATGGAAATAACTTGATTGGCGGGTACACTGAATATAGATAACTAACTGGTCCGCATTGAAATCACCTACTAAGTATTGTCTAAAAATAAAGATCACACACACACACCTACATATATATGTATATATATATGTATATATATATACACACACACACACACACACACACACACACACACACACACACACACACACACACACACATATATATATATATATATATATATATATATATATATATATATATATATATATATATATATGTATATGTATGTATGTATATACATACATATGTATATCGATATATATATATATATATATATATATATATATATATATATATATATATATATATATATATATATATATGTATATGTATGTATGTATATACATACATATGTATATCGATATATATATATATATATATATATATATATATATATATATATATATATAAATATATATATATATATGTGTGTGTGTGTGTGTGTGTGTGTGTGTGTGTGTGTGTGTGTGTGTGTGTGTGTGTGTGTGTGTGTGTGTGTGTGTGTGCATGTGTGTGTAGACTCACACATAACCAAGTGACTCATGTTCCCGAAACATTTTTTAAAAAGAAACAAAGAAAAAATATTCACGAACCTTCCTTCCCCATTCTGCATCCCTCACACACCTGCTTTCGAAGTAAAACTCAATAGTTCACGTCACGCCCTTCCACCCCCCACCCCCCCTCCCCCATCACCGAGATCGTTTTAATTCGCCTCGTAAGGAACGGCTCCTTCTTAAGCCTTCTTCAGTTCGAGAGAGACTTCAGAGGGGCTTCTGTGCTGAGGGTTGCCTTGTGGGATTTCTGTTCGTTGTGTCTCTTTCTTTTGTCTTGTTTCTTGCTTGTGTGTTTTCTTTTTCTTATTTCTTTTTTCTGTCTTCGTTTTGTTGTTCTTTGTTTTGTCTTACTTCTTTTCTCTCTCATAGTCTTTCTTTTCTTTTTGGGTCTTTCTCTGTCTCATTTTATTTTCTCGTTTTCTATTCCTCACGTGTCTTTATGTTATCTCTATGTCTGTCTTTATTTATCCGTCTGCCTGTCTGTCTGTCTCTGTATCTATCTGTTTCCTGCCATCGGCATTTTCACCATAATTCTTTCATTACCTATTGTGTCTGTCTCTATCTATCCGTCTCTCTCTCTCTCTCTCTCTCTCTCTCTCTGTATGTATGTATCTATTTCCTGTCATCGGCATTTTCACCATAATTCTCTCATTCCAACTCCTGCAATTCATCCATCATTGACTAGTTCCCCTTTTGCTTCGTCACTCATCATTCCATTTTCCCTCCTTTCTCGTCTTTCTTTTTCCCGTCTCTCTGTCTTCCCTTTCCTAACCGCCCAAGCCAGAGGTTCGCATGTCAGCTATTCTTTCGTGGGTATTCCGTGGCAGCTGTAAAACGGGGAATAAGTCACGGGTGAAAAGGATTTGAATAATAATCACCCTTGGCATGGCGGGGTTTATGGTGCTGTAGAGGTTGCACTCGGCGCCGACACTGAGGCTGTAAAATGAACAAGCTTAAACAAAAGTAGTTTCACGGAGCAATGGCGGTCTCGGGAGGTTGAAGGTGTGAGACTAAACGCGACTTAAAACTCTTTTTATAGAACTCTTCCTGCCTTTTTTCGTGTGATATTTCATTGATATATGCAAGGAGGAAAAAATAAGGGTCCTGAGGCGAAAGAAAACGGGGGAATTATGGCGAAGAGAACGGTTTTGTTTTAATTGATTCTCGGCGGCGAGAGAGCGTCGGGTTGGGGCGGTTAGAGCGCGAAACGAGTCTCCGCGATCATGGCTGGTCTAGAACGTATCCAACATTCAACGATCCCCCCCCCCCCCTTCCTCGCTGGCATTGCTGACTTGCAGGCATTTCATTTTTCAGCTCGAGGGGAGGGGGGGGGGAGGGGGAGGGAAGGTTTACGACAGTCAATGACGTGAAGTTGCACCGGGATTTATGGCGCTTGATGATTCTAACCCGAAATGACATATTGGAAAGGGTTTGGCATTACCGCTTGAATTATCATCACGTTTTATGTCTCTCCTCCTTGGCTCGAAACCGCAAAAATCGTCGCCTGTTATCTCTATAATGCGAAAGAAATGGCGGAAAGGCATTAGAATCTGACTCTTTGTTATGGATTTTTTTTTATGTCTTTCTTTTTTACGTTCCTTTGTATGATCACACACTCATAGCTAGGTACACACGCGCACGCACGCACGCACACACACACACACACACACACACACACACACACACACACACACACACACACACACACACACACACACACACCCATTCACCCACTCACTCTCTATCACACACACACACACACACACACACACACACACACACACACACACACACACACACACACACACACACACACACACACCCCCTCACCCACTCACTCTCTATCACACACACACACACACACACACACATCACTCACACAAACATACACACTCATACACACACACACACACACACACACAGACACACACACACAGCCAAGATGACAATGCCAACTTTATCAGACTTGTCATCCTATTCTACAGACCTTTCTATACAGACTTTGGGTCCTTGCAAAATCTCGCTTCATTTTTATCCTCAACAATTATCATAAACATCAGCAAACTGCTATTTGTTATCATTTCAGCATTAGAGAGATAAGGACAGAATATTTTATTAATAGTTACTAATGAAATACTTTGTTATCATTGAGGCAGATAAGAAGAACCGATAGAATATCAATGAAACGATAAAGCTAATTTGTAAGAATAACATAAGAAAAAGGAAGAAAAACTTGAAATGGCAAAGACAATAATGATAATTCCGGAGATGATTATTCGAAGAAAAATACCAAAGATGATGATAGTGGAAATGATAATGATAATGATGGTAATTTAGCAGTACTCATGGTGGACTGATCGATAGACATATACTTAACGCCTTAGCACTTACAGGTTTAGACTAGTGGTTCTGAACCTTTTTTTCAGTATACAGAAATCAGCAGTTGGTTCTCGTACCCCCTGAGTACCTAGAAGAAGAAGAAAAAGAAGAAGAAGACGAGGAGGAAGAAGAAGAAGAGGAGGAGGAGGAGGAGGAAGAGAAGGAGGAGGAAGAGGAGGAGGAGGAGGAAGAAGAAGAAGAAGAGGAGGAGGAGGAGGAAGAAGAAGAAGAAGAGGAGTAGGAGGAAGAAGAAGAAGAAGAATTAGAAGAAGAAGAAGAAGAAGAAGAAGAAGGGGAGGAGGAAGAAGAAGAAGGAAAAAAAGAGGAGGAGGAGGAGGAGGAGGAGGAGGAGGAGGAGGAAGAAGAAGAAGAAGAAGAAGAAGAAGAAGAAGAAGAAGAAGAAGAAGAAGAAGAAGAAGAAGAAGAAGAAGAAGGAAAAAAAGAGGAGGAGGAGGAGGAGGAGGAAGAAGAAGAAGAAGAAGAAGAAGAAGAAGAAGAAGAAGAAGAAGAAGAAGAAGAAGAAGAAGAAGAAGAAGAAGAAGAGGAAAAAAAAGAGGAGGAGGAGGAGGAGGAGGAAGAAGAAGAAGAAGAAGAAGAAGAAGAAGAAGAAGAAGAAGAAGAAGAAGAAGAAGAAGAAGAAGAAGAAGAAGAAGAAGAAGGAAAAAAAGAGGAGGAGGATGAAGGAGAAGAACAAGGAAGAAAAAGAAGAAAGAAAAAGAAGAAAGAAATAGAAGAAAGAAGAAGGAAAAAAAGAGGAGGAGGAGGAAGAAGAAGAAGAAGAAGAAGAAGAAGAAGAAGAAGAAGAAGAAGAAGAAGAAGAAGAAGAAGAAGAAGAAGAAGAAGAAGAGGAGGAGGAAGAGGAGAAGGAGGATGAATAAGAAGAAGAAGAAGAAAAGGAAGAAGAAGATTAAGATTAAGATTAAGATTTAGTTTTAATTCCATTTGATACAATGGATATTCTTTGCTGTGACATATTGTCTGTTTTATTTTGCCCAAATCTCCCCCTGTGTGCAAGGAGTGGCCGGGGTTACCACTCACTGGCGGGCGTGGGATTGAACGCAGGTCCGCAAGATTGCTAGACCAGCACCTTACCGCTGCGCCAGCACAGCGGCACAGAAGCTGACGATGAAAAAGAAGAAGAAAACCTGAACATCACATATGATGTCATGTGCATGAATAACAAAATAACGTGCGTTTTAGATCCTTATTAATAAAACTTACATTTTTTGTTGATCAAAAAGAAATTACGTTTATTAAAAAAATACATTTAACTTTAACATTTTATTCGCTTCCTCGCATCCCCTTGGAACCGGCCTCTTACCCCGTTTAAGAACCATTGTTCTAGATAATGTAGATTTTGAAGCAATGGGAAAATAGGCCTAATTGTCATGGCGATTATGATGATATCAATAAAAAAGCAAAGAGATGATGATGATAGTGATTAGTAGTAGTTATGATAGTAATAACAAAGATGCTGATAATATAGGTACAATAATGTTGAATAATGATGATGATAATGAAAATAGCAATAATGATAATAATGGCAATAATGATAATGATGATAACAACAATAATG
>NC_091574.1:6602071-6608655 GCF_042767895.1 Penaeus vannamei
CCCCCCTTTTGGAAAATAGGGGGGGGGGGGTTTCTTGCTCCCCTCCACCCCCCTTTTGGAAAATAGGTGGGGGAGGGGATTTCTTGTTCCCCTCCACCCCCCTTTTGGAAAATAGGGGGGGGGGTTGTTGCTCCCCTCCACCCTCCTTTTGGAAAATAGGGGGGGGGGGGATTTCTTGCTCCCCCCCTCCCCCCTTTTTGAAAAAAAGTGGGGGGGGGGGATTTCTTGCTCCCCTCCTCCCCCCTTTTGGAAAATAGGTGGGGGGGGATTTCTTGCTCCCCTCCACCCCCTCTTTTGGAAAATAGGTGGGGGGGGATTTCTTGCTCCCCTCCACCCTCCTTTTGGAAAAAAGATGGGGGGGGGATTTCTTGCTCCCCTCCACCCCCCTTTTGAAAAATAGGTGGGGGGGGGATTTCTTGCTCCCCTCCACCCCCCTTCTGGAAAATAGGGGGGGGGGATTTCTTGCTCCCCTCCACCCCCCTTTTGGAAAATAGGGGGGGGGGATTTCTTGCTCCCCTCCACCCTCCTTTTGGAAAATAGGTGGGGGGGGGGATTTCTTGCTCCCCTCCACCCTCCTTTTGGAAAATAGGGGGGGGGGATTTCTTGCTCCCCTCCACCCTCCTTTTGGAAAATAGGTGGGGGGGGGATTTCTTGCTCCCCTCCACCCCCCTTTTGGAAAATAGGGGGGGGGATTTCTTGCTCCCCTCCACCCCCCTTTTGGAAAATAGGGGGGGGGGATTTCTTGCTCCCCTCCACCCCCCTTTTGGAAAATAGGAAGGGGTGGGGGGGATTTCTTGCTCCCCTCCACCCCCCTTTTGGAAAATAGGGGGGGGGGGATTTCTTGCTCCCCTCCACCCCCCTTTTGGAAAATAGGGGGGGGGGATTTCTTGCTCCCCTCCACCCCCCTTTTGGAAATTAGGTGGGGGGGGGGATTTCTTGCTCCCCTCCACCCTCCTTTTGGAAAATAGGTGGGGGGGGGATTTCTTGCTCCCCTCCACCCTCCTTTTGGAAAAAAGGTGGGGGGGGGGATTTCTTGCTCCCCTCCACCCCCCTTTTGGAAAATAGGAAGGGGTGGGGGGGATTTCTTGCTTCCCTCCACCCCCCTTTTGGAAAATAGGGGGGGGGGGGATTTCTTGCTCCCCTCCACCCCCCATTTGGAAATTAGGTGGGGGGGGGATTTCTTGCTCCCCTCCACCCCCCTTTTGGAAAATAGGTGGGGGGGGGGGATTTCTTGCTCCCCTCCACCCTCCTTTTGGAAAATAGGTGGGGGGGGGATTTCTTGCTCCCCTCCACCCTCCTTTTGGAAAAAAGGTGGGGGGGGGGGATTTCTTGCTCCCCTCCACCCCCCTTTTGGAAAATAGGTGGGGGGGGGGGATTTCTTGCTCCCCTCCACCCCCCTTTTGGAAAATAGGTGGGGGGGGGGGGATTTCTTGCTCCCCTCCACCCCCCTTTTGGAAAATAGGTGGGGGGGGGGGATTTCTTGCTCCCCTCCACCCCCCTTTTGGAAAATAGGTGGGGGGGGGATTTCTTGCTCCCCTCCTCCCCCCTTTTGGAAAATAGGTGGGGGGGGGGATTTCTTGCTCCCCTCCACCCCCCTTTTGGGAAATAGGTGGGGGAGGGGATTTCTTGCTCCCCTCCACCCCCCTTTTGGAAAATAGGGGGGGGATTTCTTGCTCCCCTCCACCCCCCTTTTGGAAAATAGGGGGGGGGGATTTCTTGCTCCCCTCCACCCCCCTTTTGGAAAATAGGGGGGGGGATTTCTTGCTCGCCTTCCGCCCCCTTTTGGGAAATAAGGGGGGGGGATTTCTTGCTCCCCTCCACCCTCCTTTTGGAAAATAGGGGGGGGGGGATTTCTTGCTCCCCTCCACCCCCCTATTGGAAAATAGGTGGGGGGGGGGTTCTTGCTCCCCTCCACCCCCCTTTTGGAAAATAGGGGGGGGGGATTTCTTGCTCCCCTCCACCCCCCTATTGGAAAATAGGGGGGGGGGGGTTCTTGCTCCCCTCCACCCTCCTTTTGGAAAATAGGGGGGGGGGGATTTCTTGCTCCCCTCCACCCCCCTTTTGGAAAATAGGTGGGGGGGGGGGGTTCTTGCTCCCCTCCACCCCCCTTTTTGGAAATTAGGGGCGGGGATTTCTTGCTCCCCTCCACCCCCTTTTGGAAAATAGGGGGGGGATTTCTTGCTCCCCTCCACCCCCCTTTTGGAAAATAGGGGGGGGGGATTTCTTGCTCCCCTCCACCCCCCTTTTGGAAAATAGGGGGGGGATTTCTTGTTCCCCTCCACCCCCCTTTTGGAAAATAGGGGGGGGGGGATTTCTTGCTCCCCTCCACCCTCCTTTTGGAAAATAGGTGGGGGGGGGGGATTTCTTGCTCCCCTCCACCCCCCTATTGGAAAATAGGTGGGGGGGGGGTTCTTGCTCCCCTCCACCCTCCTTTTTGGAAATTAGGGGCGGGGATTTCTTGCTCCCCTCCACCCCCTTTTGGAAAATAGGGGGGGGATTTCTTGCTCCCCTCCACCCCCCTTTTGGAAAATAGGGGGGGGGATTTCTTGCTCCCCTCCACCCCCCTTTTGGAAAATAGGGGGGGGGGATTTCTTGCTCCCCTCCACCCCCCTTTTGGAAAATAGGGGGGGGATTTCTTGTTCCCCTCCACCCCCCTTTTGGAAAATAGGGGGGGGGGATTTCTTGCTCCCCCCCACCCTCCTTTTGGAAAATAGGTGGGGGGGGGGGATTTCTTGCTCCCCTCCACCCCCCTATTGGAAAATAGGTGGGGGGGGGGTTCTTGCTCCCCTCCACCCCCCTTTTGGAAAATAGGGGGGGGGATTTCTTGCTCCCCTCCACCCCCCTTTTGGAAAATAGGGGGGGATTTCTTGCTCTCCTCCACCCCCTTTTGGAAAATAGGGGGGGATTTCTTGCTCCCCTCCACCCTCCTTTTGGAAAAAAGGTGGGGGGGGATTTCTTGCTCCCCTCCACCCCCCTTTGGAAAATAGGGGGGGGGATTTCTTGCTCCCCTCCACCCCCCTTTTGGAAAATAGTGGGGGGGGATTTCTTCCTCCCCTCCACCCCCCTTTTGGAAAATAGGGGGGGGGGATTTCTTGCTCCCCACCACTCCCCTTTTGGAAAATAGGGAGGAGGGGGGGATTTCTTGCTCCCCTCCACCCTCCTTTTGGAAAATAGGGGGGGGATTTCTTGCTCCCCTCCACCCTCCTTTTGGAAAATAGGTGGGGGGGGGATTTCTTGCTCCCCTCCACCCCCCTTTTGGAAAATAGGAAGGGGTGGGGGGGATTTCTTGCTCCCCTCCACCCCCCCTTTTGGAAAATAGGGGGGGGGGATTTCTTGCTCCCCTCCACCCTCCTTTTGGAAAATAGGTGGGGGGATTTCTTGCTCCCCTCCACCCCCCTTTTGGAAAATAGGGGGGGGGGATTTCTTGCTCCCCTCCACCCTCCTTTTGGAAAATAGGTGGGGGGGGGATTTCTTGCTCCCCTCCACCCCCCCTTTTGGAAAATAGGGGGGGGGGATTTCTTGCTCCCCTCCACCTCCCTTTTGGAAAATAGGTGGGGGGGGGGATTTCTTGCTCCCCTCCACCCCCCTTTTGGAAAATAGGGGGGGGGGGATTTCTTGCTCCCCTCCACCCCCCTTTTGGAAAATAGGGGGGGGGGATTTCTTGCTCCCCTCCACCCCCCTTTTGGAAAATAGGGGGGGGGATTTCTTGCTCCCCTCCACCCCCCTTTTGGAAAATAGGGGGGGGGATTTCTTGCTCCCCTCCACCCCCCTTTTGGAAAATAGGAAGGGGGGGGGGATTTCTTGCTCCCCTCCACCCTCCTTTTGGAAAAAAAAGGTGGGGGGGGATTTCTTGCTCCCCTCCACCCTCCTTTTGGAAAATAGGGGGGGGGGATTTCTTGCTCCCCTCCACCCTCCTTTTGGAAAATAGGTGGGGGGGGATTTCTTGCTCCCCTCCACCCTCTTTTTGGAAAATAGGGGGGGGGGATTTCTTGCTCCCCTCCACCCCCGTTTTGGAAAATAGGTGGGGGGGGGGGATTTCTTGCTCCCCTCTACCCTCCTTTTGGAAAATAGGTGGGGGGGGGGGATTTCTTGCTCCCCTCCACCCCCCTTTTGGAAAATAGGGGGGGGGGGGATTTCTTGCTCCCCTCCACCCTCCTTTTGGAAAATAGGTGGGGGGGGGGGATTTCTTGCTCCCCTCCACCCCCCTTTTGGAAAATAGGGGGGGGGATTTCTTGCTCCCCTCCACCCTCCTTTTGGAAAATAGGGGGGGATTTCTTGCTCCCCTCCACCCCCCTTTTGGAAAATAGGGGGGGGGGATGGGATTTCCTGCTCCCCTCCACCCCCCTTTTGGTCCCTTTGAAACATGAACAAGGTGTAGTAGTCTGTTTTCAAGAGCAACATTTCTGCGTAGTCTCCTTCGGTGTTGTGAAAGGCTTGGGGGAGTTCTTGCACTTATGTGGTTGTAATTGGTGGCGGTTGAAGCTGCTTGATCTGCTGTGATAATTATAATAATTGCATTTATTATGATGATAATAAAGGTAATGATGGTAATGATGATGATGATGATGATGATAATAATGATGGTGGTGATGATAATGATAATGTTGATGAGAATAATAAGGATTATAATAGAAAAATCATAATGATTATAATAAAGAGAAAAAAACACAATAATGATAATAATAATAATCATGACAATAATATTAACCATAATAACAATAATAAGGACGATGATAAAAATGATGATGATAATGATCACAGCAATAATAATAATGATAATGATAATAATAAATGAATAAATAAATAAATAAATAAATAAATGATACAAATAATAACAACAATAATAATAATGATGATATCAATAACAGTAATGATAACAACAACAACAATGATAATTATAGTGATAATGATGATGAAGATGATAATAATGATACCAATGTTAATGCTATTAGATTACAATAATGGTAATAATAATGATAACAATGATGATAATAATAATGATAGTAATAAAGCTAAGAATGATAATGATAGTGATACGAATTATGATTATGATAATAATGATAATGATAATAATAAAAATGATAATTGTAATAATAATAATATTGACACTAATGGTAATTATAATAAGTATGATAGATCATAATGATGATAGTGATAGTAATACCTTCAAAGGAGCATTATGATAATAACAATGATAATGATAATGAAAAGGAGAACAATAACAATGATAATAATGATAATGATTATAATGATAATAACAGTAAGAATAATAATAAAAGTGATAATGAAAATAATGAAAATGATGATAATGATGGCAATGATAGTAATGATACTAATAATAATGATAATGATAATAATAATGGTAACGATGTAATGAAATGATGATAATGATGATGATAACAATATCATGATACTAATTATAATAATAATGATATAAATTATGATGATAATGCTAGTGATGATAATGATATTAGTAATAATGAAAATGACAATGATAGTAATAATAATGGTAATAATAATAATGATAAAAAAATGATAATAATAATAATAATAATAATAATAATAATAATAATAATAATAATAATAATAATGATAATAATAATAACAATGATAATAATAATAATAATAATAATAACAACAACAACAATGAATATATAATGGTAATAATCATTACAATAACTACGACAACAATGAACAGGCTCACATCTGTCAAGCGTTGCCTCGTGACATGACAGAAGCGACACAGCCACTACTAAGTCCTCGATCATGGTCACCGTCACTACTGCCATTTCTTGCTTGTAATTGTAAATAAAATCATTATAATTTACACTTGTATTTGCGTCTCTGTGGTTCCTTTTTTCTTGCAGGACTTCTATTGCTAATGACCTGTTCAGCGGCTATGTGGTAAATAGTGTTCATAGTAAGGTGCGTATGGAGAGGTCGAGGTTGTTTGCTATTACGTGTTGGATGATGATGATGGTGATGATGATGATGATGATGATGATGATGATGATGTTTATGTTGATGTTGATGATGTTGACGTTGATGGTGATGGTGATGTTGATGATGATGTTTATGTTTGTTTATGTTGATGTTGATGATGTTGACGTTGATGGTGATGATGATGATGATGACAATAAAAATAATAGTATATAAGCAGACGTGAAAAAATATTGAGTTGTGTCTTCTGTCATCGAGAAGGCGCTTTCTATAAGTACGTGTTATTAGGACAGCACAATCTCTTGAATTCAACTTGCATAACGAGAACCACTGCACTGAAAGCAATAACGGATCTGCCTTGACAAGAATCTCTGACCTTTAATCAGTCTGGTATTAAGGAAATCATGCATGCACTCCAGAAGTAATACTGCAGGAATGGAATGATTATTTTGGCATTGTGAGGTGGATTAAAGTTGACAATTGTGTCTTGATAACAATGGAACTGTAGCAGCCGTGCGTGTTGATATAACTGGTAATGATTATAAAAGGAGATGACTGTGTTAATGATGGCACTTACACATAAAAACAACCAAACACACACACACACACAAAAACAACCAAACACCCCAAAACACGCACAAAAC
>NC_091574.1:6624155-6626655 GCF_042767895.1 Penaeus vannamei
TCCTCCTCCTCTTTCCTCCCTCTCCTCACTCCCCCCACATCCCCCTCCTCTCCCCACACCCCCCCACATCCCCCTCCACTCCCCCCTCCCCCCTCCTTTCCCCACTCCCCCCACCTCCCCTCCACTCTCCCACATCCCCCTCCTCTCCCCCTTCTCCCTTCTCCCTTCTTCCCATCTACCCTCCCCCCCTCCCCCTCCTTCTCCCCACTCCCCCCATCACCCTCTCCTCTCTCCTACCCCTCCTCTCCTTCTCCTTTCCTCCCCTTCCTTTCCCCCACATCCTCCTCCACTTCCCCACCTTCCTCCCTTCCACCCCCTCCCCCTCACTCTCCCCCTCCACTCCCCATCTCCCCCCACCTCCCCCTCCATCTTCCTCTCCCCCTCCACTCCCCACTCACCCCCTTCCCCCCTTCTCCCCCCCATTCCCCATCCCATCCCCACCCTCCCCTCTCCCCCCTCATTCCCCACTCCCTCCCCTCCACTCCTCCCCCACCTCCCCCCATTCCTCTCCTCCCCTCCCCCACGAACGTTTTCAGCTTCAGTCCATCCCTTCCTGGCGCGTACGGCGACGCGCCCCGAGGGAGCGCCCATGCGTGTCACGTGATTACCTTATTGTCATCATTTTCCAGTCCGTTCACACCTGGCCTGGGCTTTTGGGGGGGAGGAGGAAGATGGGTGTGGGGGTGTGGGGAGTGGAGGGTGGAGGGTGGAGGTGAGGAGGGGAGGAGAGGTGTGTGGGAGAGGAAGTGGGAGGGAGGTGAGAGGGAGGGAGGGAAGAGAGTGTATTGGGAGAGGAGCGAGGAAGGAAGGGGGAGGGTGGGGAGGGGATGGAGGAGGAATGGAGGGAGGACAGAGGGGAGAGGAGGAAACTGGTGGGAGTAGGGGAGGGAAGAGGGGAGAGAAGGAGGGGGCACAGGGAGGAAGGGGGAGAGGGGGAGTGGAAGGGCAGCCAATAAGGGAAAGAGAGGATGTGTTGATGGAGGAAAGAGGAGGGAGGAAGAGAGGGAGAGAGGGGTGTGAGTGGAAAAGATGGCGAGAGAGGATTAGGTTGTCATTATCATTGTTATCGTGACTATAATCATGATTGACTACGATTAATAATATCCTTTATGTGATCATGGCATTTGGCGCAGTTGCTATTATTGATACAGTACTCTCTAATGCACATCTATTATCATTCAAGTCATCGACAATGATATCATAAAACAAAATGTTATAATGATTATTATTAGTCTAAATGCTATCGTTATAGCTTAATCACTATTGTTAAGTATCAATATCACCATCGTTATCATTATTCATATCCTTATATTATCATTTAATATCAAAATCATTAAAGCTTGTATTACTCTTTGTTATACAGTTGTTATTCACATTATTTCTATTATCCTAGTTATTACTAGGAATATTATCGTTAAAAATATTTTCTTTATCACTGTCATCTTTTATGTAAATTCATCACCATAAAGGTTTGTTATTGCTATTCTTGTTACCATTACTACCATGATTCCCATTCGTATTTATTTCTAATGGGACTTTTATAGGAAAGAAAATTAAGAAATGCTTGGAGGAGTATTTCCAGTTTACATTCCTGCGTTTCAAATATTGAGAGAGATTTAAGTCCAAGTTCGAATGGTCCTTTTCTACTCGAATGAAGAAAGGGATTTTTTCCTTTCTTATATATAACTAAAAACTGAAAGAAAAAAGAAAACGAGAATAATAATAATAATAATAAAAAACGAAACACAACACGGAAAAAATAAACACACTAATAACCCTAGTTCGCAACCTGGACGGGAGGGTGGGAGGGAGGGAGGGGAGGGGGAGGGGAGAGAGAGAAGGGCAGTTCCAACCCTCCCTCCCCCACCCCCATCCCTCCCCCCCACCTACCTCCAAACGATCGTTACACGAGTCCCCCCAGGAAAGGGAAATGATTACTTAATGCCATAATTATGATCCGCCCTATTCGCGCCTTGATTTTTTTTTTTTTTTTTTTTTTTTTTTTTTTTTCTTCCTCCCGTACCGCTTCTCTTCATTACCTCCTGCAAAGTTCCTCCTGCGCGAAAGGCCTTATTTACCCTTCCGAGATTATAGCTTTTGGTCGTGTAATTAGCGAGAGTTAATGATCGAGCGGGCTGGACGAAATATTTCATGCTCTTATGCAAGTATCACGTTTATTGGGAGGTTACGAGTCTGCAATGTCAACAGGTGGGATGATTTTGTCAGATGGGGGAATCTGTGGGGAAGAGGGAGAGAGGGAAGAGAAGAAGAGGATTGGTATGGCTGAGAAAGAGAGGGATTGGGATAATGGGGAGGGAGGGAGAGGTAGAGTAAAGATGGGGGGGAGGCAAAGTAAGAGAGAGGAAGGAGATCGTAGGTGTAATAAGAAGGAAAAGGGGATAGAAGGAAGATACAAGAGAGAGAGAGAGAGAGAGAGAGAGAGAGAGAGAGAGAGAGAGAGAGAGAGAGAGAGAGGAGAGAGGAGAGAGAGAGAGAGAGA
>NC_091574.1:6631655-6639155 GCF_042767895.1 Penaeus vannamei
GATCTTATCCTTCCTCGTGACACCACACATCCACCTTAACATCCTCATCTCTGCTACATTCACCTTCTTTTCATGCACCCTCTTAATTGGCCATGTCTCGCTCCCATAAAGGATAGCAGGTCTCACAGCTGTTTTGTAAACCTTCCCTTTGAGTCTTGCGCTGATCTTCTTGTCGCAGAGTACTCCTGAAAACCTTCTCCATGCCTGCCACCCTGACTGAATGCGTTGATTTACTTCTACATCCAGTTCACCGTCCTCTGTCACATGTGAGCCTAGATATTTAAAAGCTGGTACCCTCTTAATGATCTCGTCATCCATTTCCACCCCATTTTCCTCCTCAAAATCATTAAATGAGAGGTACTCAGACTTTGTTCTGCTTATCTTCAAGCCTCGGTCCTCCAAAGCCCTCTTCCATTGCGAAAGTTTCTCTCTCAATGATTCTTTTGTTTTACACACCAAGACAATGTCATCTGCAAATAACATTGTCCAGGGTGCCTCCTCTTGAATCCCTTCGCTTAGAACGTCCATTATAAGGTCGAATATATACGGACTGAGAGTAGAGCCCTGGTGGAGTCCTACTTTGATGTTAAATTCATCCGTTATTCCGACGCAACTACTAACTTGTGATGTTACATCTCTATACATATCTTGAACCAATCTTACATACTTCTCGCTCACTCCCTTTTCTCTCATGCACCTCCATACCTCTGACCTCGGTACACGATCATACGCCTTCTCGAGGTCAATGAAAGCCATGTGCAGTCCCTTCTGTTTCTCCCTGTACTTTTCCATTGTCTGTCTTAAGGCAAAAATAGCATCTGATGTCTGTCTTCCCTTAACAAATCCAAACTGGTTCTCACTGATGACCGTTTCAGCCTCGATCCTCATTCCAATAGTTCTCTCCCAAAGCTTCATTGTATGTGAGATCAATTTAATTCCCCTGTAGTTAGTGCAGTCCTGGATGTTACCCTTCTGTTTATATATGGGCACAATAGTGCTCTTCCTCCACTCCGATGGAATTTTCTCTTGCTCATATATTTTATTTAAAAGGTCCCACAAAACATCTACACCATGCTCCCCAAGGCTTTTCCATGCTTCTATCGGGATGTTATCCGGTCCAACAGCTTTGTTTGATTTCATTAATCTCAGCGCCTTTTCCACTTCTCTACGTGATATGTTATCAGTCCTCCTCTCTGTTGGTAAGCCCGCTCCTGTTTCCACTCTTGGGTTCTCTACATTCATTAAGTTTTCAAAATATTCCTTCCATCTCCTTTTTATAGCATCATCATCATACAAAACATTTCCTTCTGTATCCTTCATATGCCTGATATGTGTCTGATCTTTCGTACTCTTGTCTCTGGCCTTTGCTATTCTATAAATCTTTTTCTGTCCTCCTCTTGTATCGAGTTCTTGATACATTTCTTCCCTTGCCTCAGCTTTAGCTACTGCCACTGCTTTCTTTGCTGCTTTGTTCGCTGTTTTAAGCCTTTCTTCATTTTCCTCATTTCTGTTTTTGTAATATTCCTTCCTTGTAATCTTCTTCTGCTTTATAGTTTCCGATATTTCTTCCTTCCACCACCAAGTTTCCTTGTCATTGGGTGGTCCTTTACCAGATGTCATCCCCAATATTTCCTCTGCAGCTTGTCGGATCATTGAAGCATTCAAATTCCACCACTCTTCAACTCCCTCCCTCAACTCTATCTGCTCCAGCACTCTCTCCCTGAACAAACTTCTCTGGTCTTCGTCTTTCAAATTCCACCACTTAATCTTAGGTATTGCCCTTTTCTTTCCTTTCCTCCCTCTTTTAATGTTAAACTCCCCAATAATCAGGTGATGTTGTTTGGCAGCTGTTTCTCCCTTAATTACCTTAAAATTTCTGACTTCACTCATTTTACTTCTCTTGTATAATATGTAGTCCAATTGTGTTTCCTGTCCTCCACTTTCATATGTATTGTAATCCTTCTTTTTGAAGAACGTGTTCAATATAGCCAGATCGTATGCCACTGCGAAGTCAATTAGCCGTTCTCCGTTGGGATTTACAGCCCCGCTCCCATATCTACCATGGACACGCTCTATTGCCAAGTTTCTCTCTCCCACGTGACCATTGAAATCGCCAGCAATCAAGGCTGTTTCAACATCCGGTATCTCTGTGCACATACTATCTAGGTCTTGCCAAAATTTGTCTTTCTCTTCATCATCGCAGCCTACTTGTGGTGCATATACACTCATTATATTAATGATTGTATTTCCGATAATTAGTTTAATCAACATTATTCGGTCATTCTTTCTCCAGACACTGATGACGTTTTCTTTATGATTGGGACTCAGGATTATTCCAACTCCATTCCTTCCTCTTCCATCTGCACCACTGTAGAAAAGCTTAAAGCCTCTCCCCAGCTCTCGGGCCTTATTCCCTCTCCATCGTGTTTCCTGTAGGCAAAGTACCTCCAACTTTCTTCTCTCCATGAGATCCACAACCTCCCTCCCCTTTCCTGACATTGTGCCAACATTAAGGCTGCCGACTTTAACGGCTTGAATTTGAGTGGAGTTAGGCATTTCACCTCTCCCTGCAAAACCGGATATTCTTAGCACCCTCTGCCCATTTAAGGGCTGCCGGGGACTGAGGGCCAATATTCTTTCAGCTTCTGTCATGTTGGTTTGGAGCGGTTTTTATTTTACGCCGCGGATGCCCTTCCCGTCCAGCAACACTCTGCATTTATCCGGGCTTGTGACCGGCACTCAGTTGGGCTGGCTTGCCCCCCAAGTGGCTGCATTTTATTATCATTATCATTATCATCATTATTATTATTATCATTATCATCATCATCATCATTATTATTATTATCAATATCATTATCGCCCTCCTCCTCCTCTCCTCCTCCTCTTCCCCATTTTACTCATTAAGTCACTTTCCACTCATTTTCCACAACTCTTAATCCCTCCCTTTCAGAACCCTTCCACGCTATAACACACACCTCCCTATACACAGTTTCCCGGAATCGTATCAACCATTAAGGCCCAACTTGGACTCATAGCCTCACGCATACACTAACCCCCATTACAACGTCCCACTGTCCACATTACGCAATAGGGCTTATAACGAAGGCGTGCGGGAGTCTGAACCGAAGCAGGGCCGGTAAATCACATCCACACACCTGGGCGCCAAACGATCATTTCCTTCAGGTAAAAGTAGTAATTAGAAACAATGACTAGACGATCATTACCCCCCTAATGCGGTGTAATCACCTGAGAAATGCCCCCGGGGGAGTGTTTTGGGCAGGCCTCTAGGGGTAAAGGGAGAGGGTGGGTGGGGGGGTCTGGGGTTGGGGTGGTTCGTGTGGAGGGGTGGGGGGAGGAGGGGAGAGGGTAGGTGCGTAAAGTGGGGGGTGGGGGGTGTCTGGGTTTGGGGTGGTTCTTGTGGACGGGGGGGGAGGAGGGGAGAGGGTAGATGGGTGAGGTAGGGGGGTGTCTGTGGTTGGGGTGGTTCGTGTGGAGGAGGGAGGAGGGGAGGGGTGGGTAGGCCTAGAAGGTGGAAGGTTGAGTGGATAAAAAGCTTGATGGTCAGGTGGCGTGATATAAAGGAGGGCGCAATTTTATGTATATTTTGCCTTTTCTTTTTTTTTTCTTTTTTTGTCATCTTTTTTTCTTTTTATTCCTTTTTCTTTTTTGTGCCTTTTCTTCTTACGAAATCGAGGCTTCATTATTGCAATTTTCTTTTCTCATTTCTTGGTTTTTCCTTTTTTCTCTTTGTACCTTCGCACTTAAGATGTATTTTTTCATATGAATAAATGGCTAATTCAAAATCAGCGACAAAAAAAAAAAAAATAATAAAGGATAATCTATTCTTTATCCTTTTTTGTTCATCGCCATTATCATCATGGCCATTGCAATCATCGTCATCGTCTTCATCCTCCTCCTGATCATCTTCATCGTCCTCCTCGTCCTCCTCCTGATCATCATCATCATCATCATCATCATCATCATCATCATCATCATCATCATCATCATCGTCATCATCATCATCATCATCATCATCATCATCATCATCATCATCATCATCATCATCATCATCGTCATCACATCATCATCATCATCACCTTTATCTTTATCTCTCATTTTCTTTTATCTAGACTCGTGCAAAAGATTCCAAGTACAAAATTCCCACAGACCTTTAAGTGCACAAAATATCCGACTGCAGAACTATAGTGAAAATCTGAAACCTCTGCCGCAATTTCAGTAATAATAAGAGGTTTTCAAATTAAATTACGTCCTCATAACTGTAGCTTGAGAGTGAGTGTCAGAAATATACAAATCACAACTTGCACCCAAATTGAACAGATAAAGTTTATTAATTCCATGGTATTGTGAAGCGGAATAATGTTATGGAGCGTGGAACTCCCAGGTCGTGAAGAACTGGAGATTATCACAAGAATACCATCATCTTATGAATAAAAAAAAAAGGAAAAAGAAAAAAAATATATCACAAGAATACCATCATCTTATGAATTAAAAAAAAAGGAAAAAGAAAAAATATATATCACAAGAATACCATCATCTTATGAATAAAAAGAAAAAAAAATTGACGAAGTTCGCTGACACACACATTCACAAAAAAATAGAGGAAAGAGAGTAAAAAAGAAGGAGAAGAAGAAGAAGACAAAAAACAACAGAAAAGACGTAATGAGGATAAGATTACCCCCAGATGCTCCTATTACTGAATTATCGCAATCTTCGAGGTCTAAAGAGAGGGACAATTGGGAGCATTTTGGAAAATAAACACCAAACGACATTCTTTTTCCGTTTTTTTTTTCCTTTTTTTTTTTAATGGGGAAACAGGAAAATCTCCAACGACGAATCTATTATATTCCTATTAACACCGAATTGACTCCCTTAAACGACGGCTTATGAAGATCAATGGTACTTTATTTCATAACGTAATGAATCTAATAGCTTATAGGTTTCAGTTAAAAAAAGGAAATTTAACCAATGCATCATCATCTTCACCATATCATCTGTCTTTATATTTTCGCTGATTTGACACCAAAAAGAAAATAAGAAAGACAAAAAAGAGAGAGAAAAAAAAAACAGAAATGGACATTGCGGTTTGGACGCAAAAATGTCTGTTTAATGTCACGTAGAGTACCTTTCAGGATATCCTTTTTTATCATTATTATCTAATGATGATGTGTCTTAATTTCATGAAGTTTTTTAACGAATTTCGACCTTATATATTCAAACAGCTCAACACCCTAAAACTAAAGAAACAAAATAATAAAAGAAATATATAAAATGATCCTCCATTCGGATACATCCACTTTATTCTCCCCAAAAAGAAAAAAAAAATCAACAAAATAATTATAATAATAAAAATGAAATACACAGACAAGACATACATTAAGTTATTTCCACGATAGACAACTTTGATGATGATGATGTGTCTGGATGACTGAAAACCGTTTCATGAAGATTTAACGAATCTCGGTCCTTTTTTGAATTCCAAAACAGTTCAACACCCTAAAACCAAAGAAAGAAAATGACAAGAGAAACAAATGAAAATGATCCTCCATTCGAGAACGTTCGCATTATTTCTTTAAAAAAACAAAAACAAAAAATAACTAACGATTCCACAGACAACCTACACAGTTATTTCCTCAATAGATGACTTTTCTTCAAAGGATCTTTGGCTTGTAACTAGCTGCTGCTGATGGTGATGTGTCTGGATGACTGAAAACCGTTTCATGAAGTTTTAACGAATCTCAATTTGAATTCAAAACAGTCCAACACCCTTAGAAGTAAAGAAACAAAATGATAACAGAAACATACAAAAATAATCCGCTATTCCAGTTCATTCTCTTTTTTCCTAAAAAAATAAATACATAAATAAAATGAAATAAAATAAAATAAAAAAACATAATAAATGAATAAATAGATAAATAAGATAAACGAATATATAAATAAAAATAGAAATAAAAATAAAAATAGAAAGAAAAAAAAAACATTTCTTGCGATTCCACAGACGACCTACACAGTAAGTCATTTCCCTCAACAGACGACTTCTCTTCCAAGGATCGCTGGCTTCAAACTAGCGTCACGACCTCCACGAATGACCCATTATCACCTCCAACCTAATAACCCGACGCTGACTACCTCGTCACCGCAATTAAGGGTAATTTAGAGAAAAGTATCAAGCAACTGATCTGTCTGGGAAGAAAACGGGGTTTCAACTGTACTTTGTGTGAGCCTGAGAGAGAGAGAGAGGGAGGGAGGGAGGGAGAGGGTTGATAATAGGAGAGAGGGAGAGGGAGAGAGAGACAGAAGAAGGGGAGTTGATGAGGAGAGAGAGGGAGGGAAGGAGAGAGAGAGGGAGGGAAGGAGAGAGAGAGGGAAGGGAGGGGAGGGAGAGAGAGATAGAGAGATAGAGAGAGAGAGAGAGAGAGAGAGAGAGAGAGAGAGAGAGAGAGAGAGAGAGAGAGAGAGTGAAAGAGGGAAGGAGAGAGAAAAAGGAGGGGGGGAGAGAAAGAGAAAGAGGGAAGGAAAGAGAGAAAAAGAGGGTGAGAGAGAGGGTGTCAGAAACGCAAAAATAGAGAGAGGAAAGAGGGAAAAAGAAGAGAAAATTAGACGAAAGAGAAAGAGAGAAAGAAGGAGAGATAAACAAAAACATAGAGACACAGAGAAAGACACAGAGACGGAAACAGAAGGAGGAAGACAAGACGAGACAAAGAAAAGGCGCCCGTGACTGTGACCCGAGATTCCTCAGCTTTTTATTTGTGAACAATGAACATTTCTGCCGTACATGTGTCGGGTTAGAGGTGCTTGAGTAAAGTTGCTTGAATGTCAGGTAGAGCTATTAAGTGTAACATTGCATTATCTAATTCTTTCTCGGGCGCCCATTGTCACTCGGAAACGCGCCCAATATTTCACGAGTCACACGCCCTTGGATGGTGGTCCTGGAATGCCACTATTTCGTTGTCTCTATTTTTGTTTTCTTCTTCTTTTTTCTTTGTTTCTGTTTTTTTTTTTTTTTTTGGGGGGGGGTGTTTTGTTTTGTCCTCGGTTTTTATTTTCTCTGGTTCGTTTTTTCCCCTCTTTTCTTTATTGGTTTGTTTGTAATTTTTCTCTCTCTAATTTCGTTTCTTCCAGAGGTCAGAGTATACAAGTCTATGTATCTATTTGTAGGTAACTGTTGAGTTCTGGGACCATTATGTAGAAATTATTATGTTGGATACATACATTCTCTTCGTTGAATTGATATGGAAAATTAATGATTGAAACTGAAACATGTATCACACATAACCAAACCAAATACACGCTCATATACATATCCACCTCCCTCCCCATACACATACACACACACACGCCCACACCCCGCACTCATACACACCCTTAACATACGCTCACACACACCCCACATACACACGCCCCCACCCCACACACACACACACACATACACACCCCTCCACACACACATACATACACACACACCCCGCCCTTATACACACC
>NC_091574.1:6661655-6669155 GCF_042767895.1 Penaeus vannamei
CCTTACCCCCGACCACCTCCACTCCACCCCTACCCCACTTCCATCCATTTCCACCCACTTCCCGCCCACCTCCACCTTACCCCCGCCCACCTCCACTCCACCCCTACCCCATCTCCAGCCACCTCCACCTTACCCCCGACCACCTCCACTCCACCCCTACCCCACTTCCATCCATTTCCACCCACTTCCCGCCCACCTCCACCTTACCCCCGCTCACCTCCACTCCACCCCTACCCCATCTCCAGCCACCTCCACCTTACCCCCGACCACCTCCACTCCACCCCTACCCCACTTCCATCCATTTCCACCCACTTCCCGCCCACCTCCACCTTACCCCCGCCCACCTCCACTCCACCCCTACCCCATCTCCAGCCACCTCCACCTTACCCCCGACCACCTCCACTCCACCCCTACCCCACTTCCATCCATTTCCACCCACTTCCCACCCACCTCCACCTTACCCTCGCCCACCTCCACTCCACCCCTACCCCATCTCCACCCACCTCCACTCCACCCCTACCCCATCTCCACCCACCTCCACCTTACCCCCCCCCCCCCCCCACCTAAACATCCACCCACCTCCACCCTACACCACTTCCACCTTACCCCATCCCACCCCCGCGCATCTCCACCTTACCCCCGCCCACCTCCACCTAAACATCCACCTTACCCCCCGCCCACCTCCACCTAAACATCCACCTTACCCCCGCCCACCTCCACCTAAACATCCACCCATCTCCACCCACCTCCACCTTACCCCCACCCATCTCCACCTAACATCTACCCACCTCCACCTCGACCCCACCCCACTTCCACCCACCTCCACCTTACCCCCCGCCCACCTCCACCTAAACATCCACCCTTACCCCCACCCACCTCCACCCCTACCCCACTTCCACCCATTTCCACCCACCTCCACCTTACCCCCGCCCACCTCCACTCCGCCCCTACCCCATCTCCACCCATTTCCACCCACCTCCACCTTACCCCCGCCCACCTCCACCTAAACATCCACCCACCTCCACTCCACCCTTACCCCCCGCCCACCTCCACCGCAACATCCACCCACCTCCACCTTACCCCACTTCCACCCACCTCCACCTTACCCCATCCCACCTACACCTAAACATCCACCTTTACCCCCCCAACCCACCTCCACCCTACCCCCCCGCCCACCTCCACCTCAACCCCGCCCCCCCCCGTCCTCCGAGCGGGAACAGTCTGTCGCGGCAACAGACATCCTAATTAGTGTCTTTGTGTGGATCCTCGACTTAATAGGACACCAGTGGGGACGCGGTGGCCGGGCGAGGGGGCGCTCCGCCTGCCTCAAGGGGAAGAGAGTCGGGGGGGGAGGAGGGGAAGGGGAGGGGCGAAGGGGAAGGGGGGGAGGGGGGAGGTGAGAGTAAGGGGAGGGGGGAGGGGAGGGAGGGAAAGGGAAAGGGGAAGGTGGAGGGTAAGGGGAGGAGGGAGGGTAAGGGGAGGGGAAGGGGGTAAGAGGGCTGGGGGTAGGAGAGAGGGGTAGGGGGAAGGGAGGAGGGGGTAGGAGGAAGGGAAGAGAGGGAGGGTAGGGGGGATGGGGTAAGGGTGCAGAGGGGAGGGTAAGGGGCCCGGGGGGAAAGAGGGGAGAGGGGGGGGGCGACTGGCCCTCGCAGTTTCGTGACGAATATTAGTTTTCCGCCATTATTGTGTGTGCAAGAGGTTCATGCAAGCGGCGATATGCGGTCGTGTTAATGACGATGCAACTGACCGCCCGAACGACTTGTTTACCTGACGCCCATCTCTTTATTTTTTATGTTTTTTGTATCTATCTATTCATTTATTCATTTTTTAAAGCCGAAGTCGTGGCCAGACACCGCATACGGGTCGTCCTAATGGTGATGCAACTGACTGGACAACCTGTTTACCTGACGCCCATCTCTTTTTTCTATTCATTGATTTATTTTCTTTTATTGTTATTATTATTATTAAGCCGAAGTCGTGGCCGAACACCGCGTACGGCCCCGTCCTCCTCGCCTCCGAACGCTTCCCCGGATCCGCGCTGCGCCGTTCGCAGAAGCGGGGCGTTCGCATAAGCGCGCTGACCACGGGGGTCTAATTATAATGTTAAGTCGTTATTGCCCTATATTACCTTAGGAAGCTGGCGGCCGGAAGTGGTCGTTGGGGCGGCTCCTCTTTGGCTGTCCGGGCGCGCTTATGGCTCCTTGTCATGTACGGGCGCGGTGGGGGCGGGCTTCAGGAACCCAGGGAGGGGGGAAGGAGGGGTTGGGAGGGGGAGGGGTGGAGAGGAAAGGGGGTGGGGAGGGGTTGGGAGGGGGAGGAGAGGAGGGGGGTTTGGAGGGGGAGGGGTGGAGAAGAGGGGGGTGGGGAGGGAAGGGAGGGAAGGGAAGGGAAAGGAGGGAAGGGAAGGGAAAGGAGGGAAGAAGGATGGGGGGAAGGGAGGAAGAGGGGAAGGGAGGGGAGGGGGAGGGGATGAGGGATGGGGGAAGGGGAGGAAGAGTGAAGAGGAAGGGAGTGGAAGGGGGAGGGGGAGGGGGAGGGGGAGGGGGAGGGGAAGGGAAGGAGGGAGGGAGAAAGAAGGGCAGTGTAAGGTACTGATAGGGAGAGGAGGAATAAGACAGGAAGGGAAAGGTTAAGAGAGTGAATAAAAGAGAGAATGAGGAAGAGAGAGAGAGAGAGAGAGAAAAGAAAAGGGAGAGGGTAGGGATAGAATAGGGAAAGAGGGAAGAAGGGAAGATGGGGGGAATTCATACGGAGAGAAGGAAAAAGACAGAAAGATAAAGGCTGGAAGAGTAAAAAAAAAAAATAATAATAATAATAATAATAATAATAAGATAAAAGAGAGGAAGACAGAAAAAATAGAAATAAAAATAACTGAGGAGAGGAATAAGGAGGATGTGGAAACGGCGAGGGAGGCAGGAAGGATGTGGGGGGGCGGCTATAGGGAAGACGACGAAACAGACAAGAAGAGAAAACCTGCGAGAATGAAAAATAAGAAAAAATATATTTGACATGGGAAAAAAGAAAACAAAAATGTTAAGAAAAAGATAAAAAATGTGATAAAGGATATGAAATGAACGATGATATACGGAACGGATATTAAAAGAGAGAGTGAAAACTGATAAAAGGAACGTCAATTAATATGAAAACAATACGAAATCAGAGATATATATATAAAAAGATAAAAAGAAAACGCTACAAGAGAGAGAGAATAAATAGATAAATAATTATAGATATGTAAAGGAACAAAATGTCGAAGTCCAGGCAATAGAAAGAGAAATATCTGCTGGAAATAATATTCAGAATTATGTGTCCTTGTGGAAATACCTGTAACACCCACTATTGTTGAGTTAATTGGTTCAGTTGCTTACCTGTGGAGAAGGTCCATAATTAATGCTTATATTCTCTCTCTCTCTCTCTTTCTCTCTCTCTCTCTCTCTCTTTCTCTCTCTCCCTCTCTCTTTCTCTCTCTCTCTCTCTTTCTCTCTCTCTCTCTCTCTCTCTCTCTCTCTCTTTCTCTCTCTCTCTCTCTCTCTTTCTCTCTCTCCCTCTCTCTTTCTCTCTCTTTCGGAGGGGTGTGGGTGCCGGTGGTCTTTACATATCATTATTGTCATTGTGTCATTACTGTTATTGTTAAGAGCATCCTCATTAGCATTTTTGTTATTACCGTAATTGTTATGACTGTCATAATTATTATTATGATCATTATTGTTATAATTATAGTATTATTATCATTATCATTATTATTGTTATTCCTATTATTATTATTATCAACATTATTACTATCATCAATATCATTATTATTGTTGTTGTTATCATTATTACCATTATTGTTGTCGCATCATCATTGTTAATATTACTTATTTTTGTTATCATTGTCATTATTATCGTTATTACGATCAGTATTATCTCTATTATTATCGATCATCTTTTCTAGCTTCCTCAAACCAGCATTTATTCCCGTTCTCTTTCTCATCGTATCTTGTTCACCTTCATCTTGCATTCAAAATATAATCTTCTCCTCATATTCATACAGAGAGTAAACAGTTTTTGGCACTTGCTTTGTTATCGTCTATGTGTGGAAGGGTAACTTTGCTAAAATGTTGAGGATGAAATTACAGTGAAAAGTAAGCCTTCTGGACGTTTTGCTGAAGACTCATTTAGGTTACTTGCTTATTTTTAATTCATTTATCTGTAATCATATCTTTTTATTATCTTTTTAT
This sequence comes from Penaeus vannamei, assembly GCF_042767895.1. Lineage (NCBI taxonomy): Eukaryota > Metazoa > Arthropoda > Malacostraca > Decapoda > Penaeidae > Penaeus > Penaeus vannamei. The sequence continues at coordinate 6,665,876 of NC_091574.1, forward strand.
CACTACTGTTGTCATTATTATTAATAGTAGTAGTAGCAGTAGCAGTATTTATTATTATCATTGTTGTTTGATGCTATTATTTTCATCATTATTTTTATTATCATTGTTCTTGTTGCCACTTCTATCATTATCAGTATTGTTATTATTGTTTCATTTTATCTATTTATTTATTTTTTTACTTGCTCTGTTTGTTCTACGCATTGTTCTTCTCTTTGTCGTTTTACTTCTATTCAAATTCTTGTTATTCGTATTTCTTCAATTTTCATGTATTTTTCACTCGCTGGTCTCAATTCCCCCTCTTCCCCCCCCCAAAAAAAAAAAACAGATAAACCCAACGTTGTATTAAGACGACCCCAGCTCATGATAACAATTGTTACACTAACTCCCCTGTTCCGTCGTTGCATATTTCGTCTTGGCCAATAACTCGTTCTTTTGAAAGCATAATGACAGGCTTGGAATGATGGGTCAGACCTCTCATTGTAGGAGAGAAAGAGGGGAGAGGAGAAGAAGGAAAAAAGGGGAGGGGGATGATAGAGGAAGAGAGGAGGTTGAAAGGGAGTGAGAGAGAGAGAGAAGGAGGGTTAAGAATGAGGGGGAAGGGAGAAAGAGAGAGATAGTGAGATGGGTAGATAGAAAAATCGATGGAGAGAGAGAGAGAGAGAGAGAGAGAGAGAGAAGAGAGAGATAGAGAGAGAGAGGAGAGAGAGAGAGAGAGAGAGAGAGAGAGAAAGAGAGAGGCAGACACAGAGAAAGAGAGAGAGAGAGAGAGAGCAGAGAGAGAGAGAGAGAGAGAGAGAGAGAGAGAGAGAGAGAGAGAGAGAGAGGAGAGAGAGAGAGAGAGAGAGAAAGTAAGAAATCGGAGACATAGGTTAAAAAAAGGAGAAAAAAAGAGAACCGAGATCAGGCATTGCAAAGTGAGGGGGAAAGGGAGGAAATGACAGATACAGCTAAAGAGGTGAAGAAAGAGAAAGGAAAAAAAAACAAAAAAACAGTCGACCATTACAAAGTATTTAGCAAACTCAACCCCTCCCCTCCCCCCCCCTAACCTAAAACGAGACGAGAGAGAGAGAGAAAAAAACAGCGCGCTATACCCACCCGGCTCTAAATATTAATATCAATCATACTTCGCAGAACGGATTATACGCATTATTACGCATGAAACGAGAATGGCAGCTTTGTGGCGCGCGTAGGGAACGGCCGTCCGAAGAGAGAGCTGGCGATTAAAACAATTATTTTTATGTCCGGCCGAGGGTATCCCAGGGTATCCACCGGCCGCCATGTGTGGAGCGACGCGGCCTCCGTAATTGGCCGTGAAATGCCCGTCATAATCTGTGTGTCTGGCTGTCCCCGCGTGCCAACTTCCGAGGGGGAGAGGGAGTGGGAGTGGGGGTTCGAGAGGGAGTGGGAGTGGGGGTTCGGGAGAGAGTGGGAGTGGGGGTTCGGGAGAGAGTGGGAGTGGGGGTTCGAGAGGGAGTGGGAGTGGGAGTGGGGGTTCGAGAGGGAGTGGGAGTGGGGGTCCGAGAGGGAGTGGGAGTGGGGGTTCGAGAGGGAATGGGAGTGGGGGTTCGAGAGGGAGTGGGAGTGGGGGTTCGAGAGGGAGTGGGAGTGGGGGTTCGAGAGGGAGTGGGAGTGGGGGTTGGAGAGGGAGTGGGAGTGGGGGTTCGAGAGGGAGTGGGGGGTGGGGGTTCGGGAGGGAGTGGGAGTACGGGGTTCGAGAGGGAGTGGGAGTGGGGGTTCGGGAGGGAGTGGGAGTGGGGGTTCGGGAGGGAGTGGGAGTGGGAGTCGGAGAGGGAGTGGGAGTCGGGGTTCTAGAGGGAGTGGGAGTGGGGATTCGAGAGGGAGTGGGGGTGGGGCTTCGAGAGGGAGTGGGAGTGGGGGTTCGAGAGGGAGGGGGAGTGGGGTTTGAGAGGGAGTGGGAGTGGGGGGTTCGAGAGGGAGGGGGAGTGGGGGTTTGAGAGGGAGTGGGAGTGGGGGTTTGAGAGGAGTGGTTCGGGAGTGGGAGTGGGGAGTTCTGAGAGGAAGTGGGAGTGGGGGTTCGAGAGAGGAGTGGGAGTGGGGGTACGAGAGAGAGTTGGAGTGGGGGTCCGGGAGGGAGTGGGAGTGGGGGTGCGAGAGAGGAGTGGGGGTGGGGGTTCGAGAGGGAGTGGGAGTGGGGGTTCGAGAGGGAGTGGGAGTCGGGGTTCGGGAGAGGAGTGGGGAGTGGGGGTTCGAGAGGGAGGGGGAGTGGGGTTCGAGAGGGAGTGGGAGTGGGGTTCGAGAGGGGAGTGGGAGTGGGGTTCGAGAGGGAGTGGGAGTGGGGGTTCGGGAGGGAGTGCGGGAGTGGCGGGTTCGAGAGGGAGTGGGAGTGGGGGTTCGGGAGGGAGTGGGGGTGGGGGTTCGGGAGGGAGTGGGAGTGGGGGTTCGAGAGGGAGTGGGAGTGGGGGTTCGAGAGGGAGTGGGGGTGGGGGTTCGGGAGGGAGTGGGAGTGGAGTGGGTTCGAGAGGGAGTGGGAGTGGGGGTGTCGAGAGGGAATGGGAGTGGGGGTTCGAGAGGGAGTGGGAGTGGGGGTTCAGGAGGGAGTGGGAAGTGGGGGTTCGAGAGGGAGTGGGAGTCGGGGTTCGGGAGGGAGGGGGAGTGGGGGTTCGAGAGAGGAGTGGGGTTTCGAGAGGGAGTGGGAGTGGGAGATGGGGGTTCGAGTGGGAGTGGGAGTGGGAGTGGGGCTTCGAGAGGGAGTGGGAGTGGGGGGTCCGAGAGGGAGTGGGAGTGGGGGTTCGAGAGGGAGAGGAGTGGGAGTGGGAGGGGGTGGGTTCGAGAGGGAGTGGGGGGGTGGGGGTTCGAGAGGGAGGGGGAGTGGGGGGTTCGGGAGGGAGTGGGAGTGGGGGTTCGAGAGGAAGTGGGAGTGGGAGGGGTTTGAGAGGGAGTGGGGGGAGTGGATGGGGCTCGAGGAGGGAGTGGGAGTGGGGGTTCGAGAGGGAGTGGGAGTGGGAGTGGGGGTTTCGAGAGGAAGTGTGGGAGTGGGGGCCTGAGAGTGGGAGTGCGGGCTTCGAGAGGCAGGAGTGGGAGTGGGGGTTCGAGAGGGAGTGGGAGTGGGAGTGGGGAGTTCGAGTGGGAGTGGGAGTGGGAGTGGGGCTTCTGAGAGGGAGTGGGAGTGGGGGTTCGAGAGGGAGTGGGAGTGGGGGCTCGAGAGGGAGTGGGAGTGGGGGGTTCGAGAGGGAGAGGGAGTGGGGGTTCGAGAGGGGAGTGGGAGTCGGGGTTCGGGAGGGAGGGGGAGTGGGGGTTCGAGAGGGAGTGGGGTTTCGAG
>NC_091574.1:6674155-6676655 GCF_042767895.1 Penaeus vannamei
AGTGTGTTTTTTTATGTTAATTTGAATTTTAAAAAGTGAACTCAGTTGCGTGGTTCTAAAGCAGTGAATTACATAGACTTTCTTCTCTACTGCAGTGATGTTTCACAGTTTTAGTTCCCAGTGTATAAAGGAGAAGCTAACATCATTAACAGATGGTGTACCGACTTTTTCTTCCTCCATTTTTCTCTCTTTCTTTCCCAACTTGATCAAAGAGATAAAGAAGAAGAAAAAGAAGAAGGAAAAAGCTAATATCTAACCCCAACACACCTGTCATAATAACATCAAAGTAAATGTCCAACAAAGAGACGATTTAGCATCATTATAACTATCATCTTTCCATCTTTTTTCGTACCACCTTGCTCTTTAAATCATTACACGAATCTTCTAGCATAAAATGAGAAGGGAAATGTGTGGTTGTAATACGTATCATGTTCCTGTGTACATGTTGAGCACGTGCAGAGAAACTCATGCTGTGTAATGGCGCTGGAGTGATGGTGGTTGCAACTTTGATAACGATAATTATTATGATCTTCATTATCTTCACTATCTATTTTCGATGGTAATGGTAGTGGTATCGTCATTATCATTGTTATCATTATCGAAATTATTATCATTATTTTCCATACAATACGAAAGTATCATTATCATCATCATTTTTATTGTTATTATTACTAATTACAGCGATAACAATAATATCAATGATAACAGTAATTACTATTATTATTATCATTATTGTTATCATTATTATTATTATTGTATCATTAATATTATCATTATCATTGTTATTATTTTTATCATTTTTATTATTTTCATTGTTATTATTATTATTATTATTATTAGTATTATCATTATCATTATTATTATTATTATTATTATTATTATTATTATTATAATTATCATTATTATTATTGTTGTTATCATTATCATTATCATTATTACTATTATTGTTATCATTACTTATTGTTATTGTTGCTATCTTTATTATTACCATTAAGTTTATTATTATGATCATTATCATTATCATTACTGTTACTATAATGATAATAACAACAATAATAATGATAATGGTATTCATTATTATTATTGTTATCAATATTAGCAGCAGTAGTAGAAGTAGTATCGTTATTATGATCATCAATATCATCATCATTATCATTGTTATTACTTTTATCATTATTAGTATTGTGATCATTATTATCACTGGTTTTATTATCATTATTAGTATTGTGATCATTATTATCACTGGTTTTATTATCATTATTATTACTATTATCTTTAATAATGTTATCATCATTATATTTTCATTCTTATTATTATCATAATTTGTAACCTTATTACTCTCATCCTTATAGTTATTATTATAATCATTATTATTATCATCATTACCATTATCATTATCAAGAGCAGGAGTAGTATCATTATTATCATTATCATTTTCATCATTATTATTGTTGTTGTTATTACGATTATCATTATCACTTCTATCATTGTATTTATTATCATTATCATTATCATCATTGTCTTTTTTAGTATTATTAGTATCATCATTATGATATGATTATCATTGCTATCATTATATTTTATCCTGATTTTGATTAATATCATTATCATCATTATCATTGATATCATTATCATCATTATCATTAATATCTTTACCAGAATCATCATCATTATGATCATTATCATATTCATTATCATTATCATCATTATTGTTGCTGTTGTTTTGTTGTTGTTTTCACTAATATTGTTTTTGCTATTACTATTACCAACATTATGGTTATCAATATCACCATCGTTGTTATCATTAATCTTATATATATATTTTTTTATTATCATCATTTTTATTATCATTATTGCTACCATTAACATAATTTCTTTTGTAAATCGTGTCATCCTGAAATGATAATCGCTTTGTAATCAACTTTCATTATTAGTCTCAGTGACATTAATCTCATTATCACCACTGCTGCTATTTTCATTCAAGTTATTAATAGCAACATCGCCTGCATCGGGAACGCTATTTTTATTCATTTCTTTATTTATTTTATTAACATTAACATCAATGTCTTAAAAACATCCGGATTTTGAAGGACTGGGATGATAACTCACCGACAATTTTCAGGTTGGTTTTAACAAAATATGAATCATAAATTCGTAACGATTATACGCCATTATACTGTCTGGCAAATAACAGGTAAATGCGAAGATCAACAGTTTTGTTTACATTTAAGAATTTTAAATTTTGGGTTTTTTTTTTTATTCGTCTTAAAAAAAAAAGTGAGTGATAAAAAACCCAACCTTCACGGGTGAGGAATTAAGCTTCGCAGATGAATAAAAATGAAGATACTGGAAAAAAAAAAGGGAAGAGATAATGAATAACTGAACCAAACATATGTTGATTGCAAGTGCTCGGGATTTATGCACAGTCATAGGGATCATTAGATGGATAAATTGGGTGTAAAGACTCCTCTTTGGATTCGACCGCAAAGAGCTTGGTTGA
>NC_091574.1:6696655-6699155 GCF_042767895.1 Penaeus vannamei
TTTCCGTTTATCTCTCCTTCCTCTTATTCCTCCCTTCGTCTCTCTCATTCCCCTCCTTTTCCCCTGTTCCGGTTACCAAATCCTCGTGAGTAACCTCATTTTTTTTCTCTTACACATTCTCCGTCTATTTATCTTTACTCACTCACTTCCCCATTTCCTTCTCTCCCTCCTCTTCATCCTCCCTTCGTCCTTCTCTTTCTCCTCTTTTCCTCTCCTCCATTTATCAAGTCTTCGTCAGTAACCCAATTTCTTCTCTTTACCATTCACCCTCTCCTCCATTTCCGTCTCTCCTTCCTTCCTCCTCTTATTCCTCCCTCCGTCTTTCTCATTCTCCCTCCGTCTTTCTCCTCCTTTTCCCCTGCTCCATTTACCAAGTCCTCGTCAGTAGCCCTATTTTTTTTCTCACACACACATACATATATGTAAATATATTCTCCGTCTCTGCATCTATCTTCACTCTCTCCTCCTCCATTTCCCTCCCTCCCTCTTTCCTCCTCTTATTCCTCCTTTCGTCTTTCTCCTCCTTTTTCCCTGCTCCATTTACCAAGTCCTCGTCAGTAACCCAAGAAGTGGAACAAGTTCTTGCCATAATTAGTAAACCTTCATCTTCTGCATTCCGTCCTGCATTCTGCTGGAGGTGTTTGTCATTGTTATCTTCGAGTGCTGGAGGAGGAGGAGGTGGAGGTGGAGGCAGTGGAGGAGGAGGGGGTATGGTGGAGGATGAGGTGGAGGTGGTGGTGGAGAAGAAGAAGAAGAAGAAGAAGAAGAAGAAGAAGAAGAAGAAGAAGAAGAAGAAGAAGAAGAAGAAGAAGAAGAAGAAGAAGAAGAAGAAGAGGGGAGGAGGAGGTGATGAGGATGTAGGTGATGGTGGTCGTGGTGCTGGAGGAGGGAGGAGGAGGAGGAAGAGGGGTGGAGGTGGAGGGACGAGGAGGAGGGAGGTGGTGGGTGGTGGTGGTGGAGGACGAGGACTAGGAAAGAGGAGGAGGGTGGAGGTACAGGAGGGAGGAGGAGGAGGAGGCAGTGGAGGAGGAGGGGGGATGGTGGAGGGATGAGGTGGAGGTGGAGGAGAGAGGTGGAGGGGGGGGATGCGGTGGAGGAGGGAGGAGGAGGAGGAAAAGAAGAAGAAGAAGAGGAGTAGGTGATGGTGGTCGTGGTGCTGGAGGAGGAGGAGGAGGAGGAGGAGGAGGAGGGAGGAGGAGGAGGAGGAGGGAGGAGGGAGGAGGAGGAGGAGGAGGCAGTGGAGGAGGAGGGGGGGATGGTGGGAGGAGGAGGTGGAGGTGGAGGAAGAGGTGGAGGGAGGATGGTGGAGGAGGAGGAGGAGGAAAAGAGAGAAAGAAGAGAGAGAAGAGAGAGAAGAAGAGGAGGAGTAGGTGATGGTGGTCGTGGTGCTGGAGGTGAGGAGGAGGAGGAGGGGGAAGAGGGGGGAGGTGGAGGACGAGGAGGAGGTGGTGGTGGTGGAGGAGGGAGGTGGACTAGGAAAAGGAGGAGGGAGGTGGAGGTAGAGGAGGAGGAGAAAGGGAGGGTGGAGGTAGGGAGGAGGAGGAGGAGGAGGGAGGAGGAGGTTTGGAGGTGGAGTTGGAGTTGGAGTTGGAGGAGGAGAAGGAGGAGGAGGAGCAGGAGAAGAGTGGTGACGTTGGTGGAGGAGGAGGAAGGAAGGAAGGAGGAGGAGGGAGGTGGGAAGGGAAGGAGGAGGGAGGAGGGAGGGCTAGGAGGGAGAAGGAGGATGAGGAATAGGAAGGAGAAGGAGGAGAGAAGGAATAGGAAGGAGAAAGACGAAGAAGAGGGGGAGGAAGGTGGAGAGAGAAGAGAGAAGAGAGAAGAGAGAAGAAGAGAAAGAGGAAGAAGAGAGAAGAGAGAAGAGAGAAGAGAGAAGAGAGAGAGAGAGAGGAAGCAGAAGAGAAGAGAGAAGAGAGAAGGAGGGGGAGTAAGAGAAGAGAGAAGAGAGAAGAGAGAAGAGAGAAGAGAGAGAGAGAGAGAGAGAGAGAGAGAGAGAGAAAAGGCAATGGAGAAGGGAGGAGATGGTGGTGGTGATGGTGAAGGGAAGAGGAGGAGGAGGTGTAGAAGGAAGAAGAGGAGGAAGAGATGTGTTGAAGGAGAAAGAGGAGGATTGGAGGATATGAGAATTTTAGCGAAGGATATGTGACCAGGATAGTGATTCTGAATCTCTTAAAAGAGAGAAAGATCCCACATAATACCCCCTTATAAATGAGAGAGAGAGAGAGAAAGAGAGAAGAGAGAAGAAAGAAAGAAAGAAAGAAAGAAAGAAAGAAAGAAAGAAAGAAAGAAAGAAAGAAAGAAAGAAAGAAAGAAAGAAAGAAAGAAAGAGAAAGAGCAAGGTATTACAGCCAATTTCCCTAATTCTCTCACCTCCTCCCTTTCGCCCTATCTGTCTCTCTGTCACACTGTTCGTCTCCCTATTTTCAAAATGTCTATCACCATAATGGGTCCCTATTGACTCCCCCTTTATGTTTATCCATTAAATCACAGGTATTGACTTATT
>NC_091574.1:6706655-6709155 GCF_042767895.1 Penaeus vannamei
AGGAGAGGGTAATGGAGGAAGGGGGAGGGACAGGGGGATAATCTCCAAAGAAGAGAGAAAAAAGGAAGGAGGGGAGAGAGTTGATAAAAGGGGGGGATAGAAAACAACGAAAGAAGAAGGAAGTCGGACAGATAACGAAAGAGAGGGAGATGTGGAAAGGAGATAGACAGCGAGGGGGAGAGGAAGGGAGAGGGGGCTAGGAAAGTGCATGGCGAGCTTGCTAAAGGGGGCGGGGAGTACGGAGAGAGTAGCAATCATGTTGTCATTTTAACATGATCCCCGCAACTGATCTCTTCCACTGTTCGATAAACCGTTATGTGAATAGGATAGGTGAGTGGACGGAAAGAGGGGTGGGGGTGGCGGGGGTGGAGGTGGTAAGGGATTTTGGGGAGGGAAGGGGGGGTGGGGTGAGGCGGGCGTTCCACGTAACCCCTGACGTAATGTGCATTTCTTTTTGTTTTTGTTTTCGTTTCTTTTTTCCTCCCTCTTTCGCCTGTCTGTCTGTCTGTCTGTCTGTCTCTCTCTCTCTCTCTCTCTCTCTCTCTCTCTCTCTCTCTCTCTCTCTCTCTCTCTCTCTCTCTCTCTCTCTCTCTCTCTCTTTCTCTCTCTCTCTCTCTTCCCCCTCTCTCTCCACCTCCCCAATTCTCCCCCCCTCCTCCTATATCCCCCCTCCCCTCCCTCCCCCTCCCTCTCCCTTCTTCCCTCCCTCCCCTCCCCCACCCTCACACCCCCACCTCTCCCCACCTCTCCCCCCTATCACAAGTATGCTTACGAACCACCCACCACGCCCACCCCCGAGGCTTCCTCCTCCCAACCCCTCCCACCCCCACCACCACCCACCTCCACCCCGAGGCTTCCTCCCCCAACACCACCCACCCACCCCCCCCCCCCCCCCCCGCTCACGTTCTTCAGCATGGCCGGCATACCCTCGATAAGATCTCGAAATGAAGTTAGCAGGCTGGGGTCCCATGCGGGTATCTGTTCAATTAGGGCGGATTAGGTAATTACAGCTTTTATCGCCGATTCTTGGCCGGATGACGAACAGATTGCTCTCGTTGTTCGCATTAAGGAGAGATCGGGAGGGAAGGGAGTAAAAGGAGTAAAAGGAGTAAAAGGAGTAAAAGGAGGGATCTGTGGGCTACGTCGGTCGCGCATTTCTGTGGCTTACGCGAGAAGTGCGTTCGGGTTTGGCGCTTTTTTGTGTCTTTCTTTCTTTCTTTTTATTTATTTTTTGTTTGCTTTTTTTGCTTATTTTTACCTTTATTTTATTTTCTATTTTTTTTTGCCCCCCCCCCCTTTTTTTTGCTTTACTTTTTGGTTATTTTTGCTTCTCTTTTGCTTTAGTTCTCGTATTTTTTTCTTTTGATTTATTTTCTTGTTTTTTTGTGTCTTGTCTTTCCCTTTGATGTGTTTATTCTCATCGTTGTGTTTCTTCATTAGCTTCGTGATGGTAAAGATGGGGGTTGATAATCATAATCGTAATCTCCTTTGTTTTTATTGGTGTTATTATAAGCAATGGAGAATAGAATATTAGTAATTGCAGTGGTAATAGTAAGAGCATTATCATATTTATTATAGATTTTCCTGTCTATTATCGTCATAGAACTTTTATCATATTTATTACAGGTATTATTATCTATTATTATCATAGAACTCTCTCTCTCTCTCTCATTCTCTCTCTCTCTCTCTCTCTCTCTCTCTCTCTCTCTCTCTCTCTCTCTCTCTCTCTCTCTCTCTCTCTCTCTCTCTCTCTCTCTCTCTCTCTATCTATCTATCTGTGTGTGTGTATGCATATGTGTGTGTGTGTGTGTGTGTGTGTGTGTGTGTGTGTGTGTGTGTGTGTGTGTGTGTGTATCTATTTGTCTATCTGTTTGTCTATCTATCTATCTATCTATCTATCTATCTATCTATCTGTCTATCTATATGTATGTATGTATGTATACATAGACAGATAGATGTAGATGTGTTTATCTGTGTGTGTGTTGTTTGTGTATTCGGGTGTGCGTGTGTGTATACATGTGTGTATTTGCATAAGTTTGTATGCGTGCATGTATGTGTGTCTTATCTTCCGGTTAGTCAGATTTTCCTGCTCCTGAAATCATTTGTCTTGTAGAGCAATTACAGTTATTGTACATCGCCGACAGCCAGAAAGAGAAATACAACTTTAACATGTATTTTCTCATAATTAATGTTAGCGCTTGTTAGTATGCTGACGATATTGTTCATATTGTTGTGTTTGTTGTGCGTGTTGGTAAGTAATGATCTTAGATTAGAGTTTTTAGCGATTAAGTTTGTGCTGAAGAGAACACGGAACATAACTGGTTGAAGGAACACGGGACAACTGGGGAAGCGAGTTGTTCATCAGCGAGGTTTGGGAAATTGTTCAGGAGGAGTAGGGGAAATATTGTTCATAATTTTGCGGTAGTTTTTCGTCTGTTCTGCGGTGATACTTGGGAGCTATTGTGATATTCGGTATTTTTGAACTTGGAGAACATTGTTC
>NC_091574.1:6726655-6729155 GCF_042767895.1 Penaeus vannamei
AGGAAAGAGAGAGCGAGGAAGGGAGAAAGGGAGAAAAAAGGAGGGAGGGTGAGAAAAGGGGGAGGAGAAGAAGAGGAGGGAGGAGAATGAAAAAAGAAGAGGACTAAGGATAAAAGAGGATATTATTTAACAAAGTGAGAATAAATTGATAGAAGTGAGGAAATTACATAAAAGGTTAATATCTAGGGTGTTATAGAAAGGGAGGGTCGGAGAGAGGCAGGATTTATAGAGGACTTGAAGGAGGAGGGAATAGGAGGTCTCTGAAGAAGGGGTCAGAGGGAGGGGTAAGCATAGGGGGGAAGGTGGGAAGGTGAAGGTCACATAGGGAGGGAGAGCGGGGGGGAGGAGTAGGGGTGCTAGGGGAGATGGGAAGGGGGAAGGAAGGGAGAGAGAGAAGGAGAGGGAATTGGGGTTATAGGGACGCAAAAGAGAAGGAGAAATTTATAAGGAGGAAGGGAAAAGGGAGGTTACTTATAGGGAGAGAAGGAATTTGGGGTCAAAAGAGGGAAAGTGAAGAGAGAGGGAAAGGGGTGAGAGAGGGATAGGGAGAGAGAGAGAGGTAAAGGGAGAGAGAAAGAGGGAGGGAGAGGAAAAAAGATAAGAGAAGGAGAGGGAAAGGGAAAGAGAGGGAGAAAGAAGCAGATGTTACAAGAAAGCCAGAGAGACAGACAGACAGACAGACAGACAGACAGGCAGAGAGAAAGAGAGAGAGAGAGAGAGAGAGAGAGAGAGAGAGAGAGAGAGAGAGAGAGAGAGAGAGAGAGAGAGAGAGAGAGAGAGAGGGAGAGAGAGAGTGAGTGAGAGAGAGAGAAGAGAGAGAGAGAGAGAGAGAGAGAGAGAGAGAGAGAGAGAGAGAGAGAGAGAGAGAGAGAGAAAGAGAGAGAGAGAGAGAGAGAGAGAGACAGTAAGTGAGTTACAGTTGATAGAAAAAGAAGGAAGAAATTTACAGATTACAAAAAGGGGAGGAGTGAGGGAGTAAATGGACTATAGGAAAGGATGTTTAGGTAATAGGTAAGTTCAAGGTAAGTGCAGCAATTTCATCAATTTCCCAGAAGACATATTATTCAGACAACCAAGAAGCCTCGCGGGTAATGAGGAGAATCTGGGGGAGGGAAAGGGGTGGGGGAGGGGGGGGGAGAGTCTAGAGGAGGGGGAAGGTGGAAGGAGAGGGAGATGAGGAAGGGGGAGAGGGAAAAGAAAGAGGAGATGAGGGAAGGAGGGAGGAGGGAACGTGGAGCGTGGGAGGAGGGTGAAGGTGGAGGGAGGGAAAAAAGGGAAGAGGGGAGAGGAGAAGAGGAAGGTTGAGAGGGAGAGAAGAGGAGAAGAGGAAGGGGAGAGAGGGAGAAGAAAGAACGTGTAGGGGAGGGGAAAACGGGGGAGGGGGAGAAGGAGAAGAGGGAGAAGGAACGTGGAAGGGGAGAGACAGGGAGAAGGGGAAGGCGTAAAGGGAGAGAGTGTAGGAAAGGGAGAAGAGGAAAGGGAAATGGAGAGAAGAAACGTGGAGGGAGAAAGGTAAGATGGAGGTGGAGAGGCAGGGAAAATGAAAGGAAGATGAGGAGGGGGGGGAGAGGACAAGGGAAAGATGGAGGGGGGAAAGGGAGAGGGTAAACAAAGAAGTAAAGGGAAGGTGGAGAGGGAGGGAGGGAGGGAAGGAGAGGGAAGGGGGGGGGGAATTCGAATAAATGAGAAAACTATTTATGTTTTTTTTTTGTAATTTGTTTGTTGTGTTGTTGTTCTTGTTATTATTGATATTGTTACTGTCAGTATTATTAACATCTTCATTGTCATTATTATTGGTATCATTGTTATTATTACTATTATTATTATTATTATTATTATCAATATTATTATTATTATTGTTACTATTATTATTGCTATTATCATAATCACTACCATCATTGTAATTATCATAGTAATTATCATTAACGTTGTGATGTTATCAAGAATATTATTCATTACGGTTTTTTCTTTCTCTCTTTCTTTCTTTTTTTAATCAGGTTAAGTTTATGATATGATAAAAACAAATTACAATATTTTTTATGGCGATAGTGAGATTACAGTAACAGTAAAGGTACTGAAATATATTGAGAAGATAAGTGTAATTAACTAAACCAAGGATATTATGTGTGTGTGTGAAAAGATATTCGTGAATGTTATTTACTCAAGAAAAAAATATCTTTTTTATCTGAAGAGGATATATCTATTTCTGGTGTTTTTTTCTTTTCTTTTCTTTTCTTTTCTTTTTTTATCGAAAGGGTTCCTGTCTTACCACAACCAAGAATAAGTAGTAACTTAATTATCCCAATCAATAAATGGGAAAACGGGGATAGATAGATAGAGAAGAAAAAAGAAAGAAAGATAGAAAAAGACAAATTGACGTGAAATGCGAAAATATTCCACTCTTCTGTTATATATTTTTTTTCATCTTCCGAAGCAAAAATAACATTTCTCTGGCAGTTGAGATTTTTTTTTTTTTCTTTCTTTCTTTCTTTCTCAGCGA
>NC_091574.1:6731655-6741655 GCF_042767895.1 Penaeus vannamei
GACGAACGACTCCCTTGAAGATAATGCAACTGATAAGCTGACGAATGACTCCCTTGAAGATAATGCAGTTGATAAGCTGACGAACGACTCCCTTGAAAACGCGAAAGATAATGCAGTTGATAAGCTGACGAACGACTCCCTTGAAGATAATGCAGTTGATAAGCTGACGAACGACTCCCTTGAAAACGCGAAAGATAATGCAATTGATAAGCTGACGAACGACTCCCTTGAAGATAATGCAATTGATAAGCTGACGAACGACTCCCTTGAAGATAATGCAATTGATAAGCTGACGAACGACTCCCTTGAAGATAATGCAATTGATAAGCTAACGAATGACACCCTTGAAGGTAATGTAATTGATAAGCTGACGAATGACTCCCTTGAAGATAATGCAATTGATAAGCTGACGAACGACTCCCTTGAAGATAATGCAATTGATAAGCTGACGAATGACTCCCTTGAAGATAATGCAATTGATAAGCTGACGAATGACTCCCTTGAAGATAATGCAATTGATAAGCTAACGAATGACACCCTTGAAGATAATGCAATTGATAAGCTGACGAACGACTCCCTTGAAGATAATGCAACTGATAAGCTGACGAACGACTCCCTTGAAGATAATGCAATTGATAAGCTGACGAATGACACCCTTGAAGATAATGCAACTGATAAGCTGACGAACGACTCCCTTGAAGATAATGCAATTGAGAAGCTGACGAACGACTCCCTTGAAGATAATGCAACTGATAAGCTGACGAACGACTCCCTTGAAGATAATGCAATTGATAAGCTGACGAACGACTCCCTTGAAGATAATGCAATTGAGAAGCTGACGAACGACTCCCTTGAAGATAATGCAACTGATAAGCTGACGAACGACTCCCTTGAAGATAATGCAATTGATAAGCTGACGAATGACTCCCTTGAAGATAATGCAACTGATAAGCTGACGAACGACTCCCTTGAAGATAATGCAATTGATAAGCTGACGAACGACTCCCTTGAAGATAATGCAACTGATAAGCTGACGAACGACACCCTTGAAGATAATGCAACTGATAAGCTGACGAACGACTCCCTTGAAGATAATGCAATTGAGAAGCTGACACTGCAACAGGACCCGGTGTCATGGGGGTCCTAGCGTAAGACACGAGGGTAATTATGCAACTCATGATATGCAACGGGAGATGTCTGTGTCTTTGCATGACCGTTCAGGGGGAAGAACTTTGTCTAGGGAAGTAGATGATAGATACTTCTGGAAAATGGAATTTGTATGATTCATTTCATGTTTTTTTCATGTTGAGATTCTTAAAAACGTTTTTTATCTGCGTATAAAATGCCAGCTTTCAGAGAGGTATATTACTGAGATGAATTTTGTTGAATTGATTAATTCATTTTTTGTTGCCTGTACATGTGATTATCATTCCCTTTGAAACCTACTGAGAAACATCCATATATATATATATATATATATATATATATATATATATATATATATATATATATATATATATATATATATGTATGTATACACACACACACACACACACACACACACACACACACACACACACACACACACACACACACACACACACACACACACACGCACGCACACACACACACACACACACACACACACACACACACACACACACACACACACACACACACACACACACACACACACACACACACACACACACACACACACACACATATATATAGCTGGTATATGTGTGCGTGATATAAAAATACATACATGAAAAATGTATTAATATTTGTAAAAGAGGTCTTATTTACCTTACATCATCCTCGCTATCATCATAAAAATCTTCATAAACTCTCGCCGCCATTTTGAGAAATTCCACCACAAAAAATAACAAACTCTCGCTTCTTTTTAAAATAGACATTCCACCACCTGGACGTCGTCGGAAATTGTCAAAATATTTCAAAAGTGTCGTCAGCGTCGGTCACTTTCATTCGACCGACGCTGGGTCATGTCACTTTCGTCGGCCGTTCGATAAGGGAAGCGAGGTCAAGGAGATTTGTGAAAGAGTAACTATCTTTGTGTCACTTTTGATGAAAAAAAAGGGAAAAAAGGAAAAAAAAGGAAAAAGAAAAAAAGGAAGAAGAAAAAAAAGGAAAAAGAAAGAAATAAAAAGAGGAAAAAATCTTCTCAGAGTTACTTATGTTTATAAATTGCAATTTATTGTGTAGCTATCTGATTTTTTTTCTTTTTTGATCACTTTAGATTCGAGTGAAATTCTAAAAAAAAAGAAAAAAAATCTTTCACATTTTTGTCTTATTTGACCATTTCGTGAATGTTTTATTGTCTTTTAAATCGCCAAGATTCGAGTTAAATTCTTAAAGTTTCTTTCAAATATTTCAGCAATTTTCCTCTACTCTTCGATTTCTCAGCTTCTGTATGTTTCACAAAAAAAACTTCATCAGGGTTTCAGGCTTGTCAGCATCGAAAGCAAGATCTATGAAAAAAAGATAAAGAAAAAGAAAAAGAAAAGAAAAGGAATGAAAAAAAGATAAAAAATATTGATTCACGTCCCTCCCGAAAGCAAGAATTCCCGGTTAAATACTTCGAAGACCCCAAGGGAACCATGAACGATTTTTCTCTTTCAAAGTACTTCGGAAGCGTGCCGGGGGCCAAGAGCGAGTCACTCCCGCCAGGATTTCCTCGTCAGCAATACGCCTCTAACTACTATTTCTAAGTACTATTGCTAAGGACGACTACCTTCTCGCCTCTACCCCAATGGCGGACTTTCTAACCCCGCCCACAACACCGCTACACCGGTCTTTCCACTTTTCCTCCATCTTGCATTGACCAGCCAACCTTCCGAGAAAGTTTGGCTCGAGCATTTCCTGTTATAGGAACGCATATTATAAGATTACAACTGCTTAAACGGACACTAGAATCCAAAGACAGTGATTCCTCCCTTAATTGAGATTACGAGCAGCTATGCAACTGCGGTAAACACAACATCACCATTAAGTTACCATTAACTTAAGCTCTCCCAAGTACAGCCTTGCTAAACCCGGCTTCACAGCACCATTAAGTTGACGAGAGATAACATTCTTTTAATTGCCTCGCTGCGGAAATAAGGCCATCAGCGCCATCGGGGTCTGCAAAGTATCATTAGTGTTTAATGTCTCGTTTCGTGATCCACATGCAACAACTGCTTGTCCCAGCGGAGACACGATGATTATAGTTTTGCTTCAAAGATCCTCCTGTTTTTTTTTCTTTCTTTCTTTCTTTCTTTTTTCTTTTATCAACTTGGATGGTCATTCTGTTCTCGTCTCTACCGTCTTATGATTTTTTTTTCTTGACGCTGCAGAGAATCGCTGTTTCTTATCTTATATCAGCTTCAGATCTTATTTTTCTTCACTTGCTTACGTTATCGCTCTTTTTCGTTATCTTTCTTGTTTTCTCTCTTTCCTTTGTTTATTTGGATGTCTTTCTCTTTTTCTTAATCTCCCTCCTTTTAATTTTCTAGCTACTTTTTCCATTGTTCTATCTCTCTTTTTGTTGTTTCAGTGTGTCTCTCTTTTTCTCTATGTTTGTGCTCCTCACACACACATACATATATTTATGTATATATACATATATATATTTATATGTCCATTTTTAATCAATCCATCTCTCTCTATCTGTTGTTTTACCCATCTGTCTACACGTCTACACATCCGTTCCGTTCATCTCCCTATCCTCCCTCCCCCTTTTCCCTCACTCCACGGCCTCTTAATCTTTCCTAGCGCCCCCCCCCCCCCATCCCACCCCTCTACCCCCCCACGCCGCGGAACAGTAGCCCCTCAAACCACACCGAATTAACGCCAACACAAAACGCTGCGTCGTTCGAGTACACAAAACCCTGTCTAATGAACCGCAAGAATCAGGGATGGAATGTTCTTCAAGGTTATGCACACACACATACACATGCGCACACACACACACGCACGCATGCACACACACACACACATGCGCACACACACACACGCACGCATGCACACACACATACACATGCGCGCACACACACACGCACGCATGCACACACACATACACATGCGCACATACACACACGTACGCATGCACACGCACATACACTTACACACAGACGAACATACATACACACGCACGCACGCATGCACACTTACACTTACACGCACAGACGAACACACACACACAAGGATGCACGCACGCGCATGTACACAAGCACGGACACACATATCCAAATGCAAACACTCTGGTACACACAAATGAAAATAAACATGGCATACCTCCCCTTCCTCTCTCTCTCTCTGTCTATCTATCTCTCTTCCTCTCTATCTATCTATCTCTCTTCCTCTCTCTCTCTCTCTCTCTCTCTCTCTCTCTCTCTCTCTCTCTCTCTCTCTCTCCCTCTCCCTCTCCCTTCTCTCTCTCTCTCTCTCTCTCTCTCTCTCTCTCTCTCTCTCTCTCTCTCCCTCTCCCTCTCCCTCTCCCTCTCCCTCTCCCTCTCCCTCTCCCTCTCTCCCTCTCCCTCTCCCTCTCCCTCTCCCTCTCTATCTCTCTCTCTCTCTTTTCTCCCCCCCCTTCTCTCTCTCTCAATCTATCTATCTATCCATGTCCCTTTCTATCTGTGTGTATGCGTGTGAACAGCATAACAACAGCATAATTCCCCCAGACTTTAATGGAAATGTGTAAATATCGTATTGTGTATTTCGTTCAAACCATCTATAAAAGTCAGATCTTGCTCAATGTGAACTTTCGTTTTTGGAAGTCCCCGAGCAAGCAAAAAAAAAAAAAAAAAAAAAAAAAAAGTTCGTGTAAGATTTTCTCAATTTGACTCTAATTTATGATTATTATTAATGTGATGAGAATTATGATTGTGAGCGGAATGAGACTAGCAATACTAATACCAATACAAACACTGATTGTAAAACATTTACTAGTACTAATTGTCATTATTGTTGTTGTTATTGTTTGCTGTTTATGCTGTGGTTGTTTTTATTATTCTTTATCATTATTTTCATTATGATTATGATTATCATTATCACTATGATTATCAGTATTGCTATTATTAATAATACTACCATTATTATTGTCATCGTTATTATCATTATTACTATTATTACTATGATAATGATTATTGTCACTATTATCAACATTAGTATTATTACTATCATTGTTATCATTATCATTATTATCAGTAGTTATTTTGCGATTCAAGATTTTTATCAAAATACCTGATTTTTTGTAGAAATGACACTCATCTATTATGCAAGATAAGCAAATAAAATAAAAATATAAATAAAATAATAATGATAATAATAGTAATAATAAAAATGATGATAATAATAATGATAATGATAATAATAATAATAATAATAATGATAATAATAATAATGGTAATGATAATAAAACATAAAAAATTAAACACAGACACAAGCAGATTAGTCAAGCAACGTACACAGACGCCACCACTATCCATTTACTATCCGTTCTATCCCCAGAGTGCCTATCCTAGTAGCCCTCTCCCCTCTCATCCCCCCCACCCCCCCCTCAGACCAAGACAGTCTATACAGCTCCACCCAGTAGCCCACTACCTCTACATCCCCTCCTCCCGGTTCACTCCCTACCCCCCTCCTCCCGGTACACTCCCTACCCCCTTTACCTCCCCTCCTCCCGGTCCACCCCCTCCCCTACCCCCCCTCTTCCTGGTACCCCACCCCTTATCTCCCCTCCTCCCGGTCCATCCCCTACCCCGACCTCCCCTCCTCCCAGTCCACCCCCTCCCCCGACCTCCCCTCCTCCCGGTCCACCCACTCCTCTATCTCCCCTCCTCCTGGTACACCCCCTCCTCACGGTACCCCACCCCTTACCTCCCCTCCTCCCGGTCCACCCCCACCCCTATCTCCCCTCCTCCCGGTACAACCCCTCCCCCCCCCCCCGCTTTGGTATTGCCGGTAGCTTCTTGGTAGCCGGGGAGACACCTCGAGGGGGTGGGGGGAGGGGGGGTACGGGTGGATTCCGCGTTAAACCGTGAAATGGACTTTTGTGGCCCGGGCAGGACGGTCGGGGGTTGCCTATTAGGGGATTATTATGAGGATAATGAGGTTGGAGTGGAGTTTCCTCGGTTTATTTATCTATCTGTCTGTCTGTCTGTCTGTCTGTCTATCTATCTCTCTGTCTATCTATCCAACCACACACACACACACACACACACACACACACACACACACACACACACACACACACACACACACACACACACACACACACATATATATATATATATATATATATATATATATATATATATATATATATATATATATATATATATATATATATATACAATTTTTTTTTTTGGGGGGGGGGGGAATTATTATCCTTGATATAATCTATATATTAAAAGAAAAGTTCTTGCATTGTTCATTGTATCGTTAGCATTAAAATTATCATTATTGTGTACTTCGTCTCAATTCCTTAAAATTTTGTTTGTTTCTTAGGTCGAAAGTCTCACCGCCGTGCCCTTGCTGGCTAAACTTAGAGCATTCAACGCATTCTATAAAGTAATCTTATTTTTTCACCTCCGCATAATCTACAACCACCAAACAGATAAAACAAAATGTGTTCTTTATTCGCCTTAATATCACCATAATGTCTCAATCTGCGAAAAATATTCTCAACCAAACTGACCTCATTATTTGTTGGTTGAGGAGAAATCCAGCGCCCACGCGATGGCAACGCCGCTCATTCCCACAGGATATTTAAAGATTCTTATCTGAGAAATTGAGTTCATTAGCGACAGATTAAACGATGCACATACAAATCCACGTGGGGAGAAGATAGAAGATTGGAGAAGAGAAACTGATAAAGATAGGTAGATGGAGAGAGAAGGAGAAGGGGAAAGAGAAGGAGAGAGGGAAAGAGAGAGAGAGAGAGAGAGAGAGAGAGAGAGAGAGAGAGAGAGAGAGAGAGAGAGAGAGAGAGAGAGAGAGAGAGAGAGAGAGAGAGAGAGAGAGAGAAGGAGAAGAGAAAGAGAAAGAGAGAGAGAGAGAGAGAGAGAGAGAGAAGGAGAAGGAAATGGAGAAGGAGAAGAGAGAGAGAGAGAAAGAGAAGGTGAGAGAGAGAATGTGTATGTGGGGTAACATGGAAAAGCATATATCAAGAAGTTTGTATATCTTAATGAATGATGGACTTGATAGCTTGAAATAAAAATGATACACAGTTTTGAAAAGGTAATCGAGAGAAATTGTTATAACAACGATACAAAAATACAAGACAAAATGTTAAGCAGAAAAATGGAGATGACAAAATAGTAACAACTTTATCCTGGAATGATTAAATAAATAAAAATAAGTAAATAAATAAATCAATAAAAAAAATATATAGCCAGCGGCAGATTCGTATTTGGCTGTACGAATGCGTGTGTAGAGGAAGAGGTAATCAAAATTAAGAAGGAGGGAGAAAGAAAGAGAGGAGATAATGGTAAGGACGGAAGGAGGGAGAGCAGAATCTTATATAATAAAAAAGCGAGAGTAGAATTTTGCATAAAAAAGCGTTCATTTAATTCACAAGTTGAAGTGCACACCGCTTGAACTTCTCGATGAACAATCATGAACAATTTAAACGCTCGTATATCATGTTTCTCTCATAAGTATGATCATCATCTCCATGCATCTAATAACATCACATTCCGGGCATGAAAGGAGGAGGAGGAGGAGGAGGAGGAGGAGGGGAGTTGTAAGAAGGAGGAGGGGTGAACTGGGGGTAAGTGGGAGGGGTTAGGAGAAAAAGGGGGGAGGAGGAGGGGGAACTAGGGATAAGAGGAAAGGGGTAGGTAAGAGGGGGAGAGGGGGGAGGAGGAGGAGGAGGAGGAGGGGAGTTGTAGGAAGGAGGAGCGGGGGACTGGGGGTAAGAGGGGAGGGGTTAGGAGTAAAAGGGGGGAGGAGGGGTGTTGTAGGAAGGAGGAGGGGGAACTAGGAATAAGAGGGGGAGGAGGGAGGAATTGGGGGTAGGAGAAAGAGGGGGAGGAGCTGGGGGAACTGGGGGTAAGAAGGAGGGGTTAGGACAACGAGGGGGAGGAGGAGGAGGGGGAACTAGGGGTAAGAGGGGGGATGTAGGAGAAAGAGGAGGAGGAGGAGGGATATAGGAAGGAGGAAGGGGGGATTGGGGGTAAGAGGGGGAGAGAGGAGGAGGGGGGAACTAGGGGTAAGAGGGGGGATGTAGGAGAAAGAGGGGGAGGAGGAGGGATATAGGAAGGAGGAAGGGGGGATTGGGGGTAAGAGGGGGAGGAGGAGGAAGGGGGAACTGGGGGTAAGTAGGGGGGGGAGGGTTAGGAGAAAGAGGGGGGTAATCTGGGTTCCTTACAACCATCTGCCGCGCACGATTCGTTTAGCATGATTGGCAGGTGTGGACAGAAACACAGGTCCTGAGTATGCCTGCATGGCTCTTGATGGCAGCTAATTTGCATGGATGAGTTTTGACATAGTGCTCTCGCTCGCTCTCCATCTTCGCTTAAACATCTGGGGGTTAGGGGATTCGGGTGGGGGAGGGAGGTGGAGGGAGGGGGGTGAGGAGGGAGGAGGAGGGAGGAGGAAGGAGTGGGAGGGAGGGGGAGGGAATAGGAGGGAGGGGGGAAGGGGAGGGAGTGGGAGGGAGGGGGAGGGAATAGGAGGGAGGGGAGGGAGGGAGGAGGGAGTGGGAGGGAGGGGGAGTGAGGAGGAGGCGGAGGGAGTGGGAGGGAGGGGGAAGGAAGGAGGAGGAGGAGTGGTGTATAGTGGCAGGTGGGAGGTTGAAGGGAGAAGTGGCAGGTGGGAAAATATGGATGGAGATGTGCTGGAAGAACTACGTTTCTTCCTTTCCCTTTTTTCTATCTATCCATTTATCTCTTTCTCCGTCTCGCTCTCTCTCTAACCATCTCTCTGTCCCCCTGTATCTCTTCCGTCTTTCTTTTTTATTCGAACCCCTTACCGTCCTTTCTTCTGGCCGTCCGTCAACGCCCGTAGTCCATTATGTGAATCGACCCGTCCCTTTCTCTCGGCCAAGAGGATCTCCCATTAAGACGACTGCAGCACCCCGAGCGTCTCCCAGAAGAGGCATCTGCTCTTTGTGCTTCAACGGGGGAACATGTGGTAATTTCGAGCTCCGAAACACGCTTCGGTCGAGGGTTCGATCGCGGCCTCGTGAGTCCAGTACAAAGTGGGGATATAATACAACTCATTAAAATTATGGTGCATTTTGTCTCTTTTGTTCCTCTATTATAGCACCTACCCCCTTCGCCCGCGTCTTCCGTGCTATAGGGGCACGCGGCGCGGCCCTTGTTAATTATGTTACACGCAAGACACACACTCGAAGCCCGGCTACGAATAGTTTTAGTGCATATTCTTTGGTTTTCGAAATTACTCTGCATGGAAACATAAATCTGTTGATGTTTAAGGAGTGGGCTCACGACGGGAGACTTTAATACGAAGAGTTAAGCACACAAGAGAGAGTCTATATTTCATGCTATTGTTAAGCCCTTGTGACTCGTATATGTAGGGAACGGCTTAATATATTCAAGCCTCCTGGTTCTCCCGTCAGACCTGATAAAGACTTGAAAGGCTCAACTTTTGTGGCGTCGGAATCTTTACACACATCAAACTACAGCATCATGGGCCCCTTGCCGACGATATCAACACAATTAATCCAAGTCTTTAGAGAGGGTTTGAATGCCTAGTCAGCTGCCCAGGATTTTCACATAATATATTCGATTCGGCGTCAGTCCCATGAATTGGAACGTCTTAAATTTCCGAATATCATTGACTGTGGTCGGCGGACAATGAGCCGAGGGGGTAACTATTATAACTATTCTGTTGGAAAATTAACCGGGATTTTATGGCATTTTGGATGAATAGAGGACAAAACCCAGCCACATTGTTTGTAGGATCAGATCCCCAAGAGTCTATAGCCGCCTCTGGACCACACCTTCTACTTATAGACCTCGTGCAGTGTTGC
>NC_091574.1:6766655-6776655 GCF_042767895.1 Penaeus vannamei
GTATGCTGCAATCTCGCCCCACCTCCTCCATTCCTGCAGGTCTCAACATGTAAGAAGAAGAAGATGAAGAAGAACAACAAACAAACACAGAACTGCTGACACAGGTCAAACTATCATCCTAGAAGGTTCACACAATTCAAAACAGCCACGGACAAATTATTCATTTCATATAATGTATGCAAGACAAATTATTTAAGACCAGGTGTCACAGGATCTCCACCACACACCTCTTTCTCAAACATAATTCTGGACATAATTATAGCTAGTTTCTTATCAAAATACGATTTGTCTATGATTTGACCACACTGTGATTAATGAGTATGGTCATGCACACCTGAGAATGTCACACAATAATAATATTGTTGAGCAACAAATAGTATATAATTCCTAAAGTTGATATAGCCAATTTGAGAGCAAAGCCATAGTCCCACATTCCTTTTCCTGTAGGAAGAAGAGACAAACACAAATAGAAGCACTGCAGTGTTAAAAATCACTCTTCATCATTTCATTCAAATTCTCTCACGATAATCGGCTATAAATTATGCTCAACATGTATGTACACAGCTGCTGACAGAGGCCAGCGTATTGATCCAGAATAACATATGCTACCTTCCTACTCCCCTCTCCAGGCCGAAAGAGGGTCATTTTCCGAGTTAGTTCATATACAATCCGTACACACCGACTCGCCACTCCTTCCGCAAGTACTAACAAAAGAGCTAATGGGTTCCACCATAAATTGGATTGCCATAGATGTGTGATCAAAGACATGTATAATGAGCGTGAAATAATCAATAACCATAATCTCAATTCCTGTTCCTCGTCCAAACACTGCGTGGCCACAGGTCATCAAAAGAGGGCAAAGAAATACACTTAACTGATCTCCGGATGCGATAATGGCTAAGAATATTGATCTTGAGGGGGAGGGGTAATGCGCGAGGTAACGATCATGGGTATTGATCTGATAATTAGATTTAGCTTTCTATCGCGTCTGAAACACGTGACTCTATCTTTAATTGCTAATGCACGGTCCCACACAATATAATGCGATGAAAAGGATGACAAAAATCGCCATGTACTCAATATACCTTTATGATCATCTTCACTACACTAGCACAAACAATCCAGACATGGTCATCATTCTTGGGCCATATCTCCATCCTTCGCGTCAATTGTAACATCTTGTCATCGCTCATGACGATGATTACCGAGTTGCCAAGAACGTCGCCTCTCCCGGGTGGGGTCGGTATATCGATATGCGTGAGAGGGTGCATACCGGCAACGAGTATGAAAATGCAACCACTTCCATGACGACGGCGCTGCTAAAGAAAACCGAGGTGTAACCTGTCAAGAAAAAAGAATGCTATATTAACCAACACTGAGTTTTTAAGATGTTGATATTGATACAAATATAAGGCATTTGGCAAAATCCAATACTCACTCCATTTATACATGCAAAAAAATCACTGGCAAAATACATACATGAGCAACTTCTTTATCACAAATGCGCAATACAATATATATAAGTCCTCACAAGAATAACAGAAATGACTTATCTTCGTGGGCGACTACTAAATTTGTAAGACCTTAATCATCTTTTTAACAAGTTATAGCGGTCGTTCTTATATTAAATAATGATTTCTTCACAACAACTATAATAATTCAGCGAAAAGGATAATAAAACTCATGTGAGCAGGCAATGTCTTTATAATGGCTTTCAGCCTTCCACAAACGCAGAAGAGGCGACAATGCAATATAAGAAAATTTGAATCGAGTTTTAATGACTTGAATTTTATCCGGCAATATAAATGTTTTCTCGGGTATTTGTACATGCCGATGTGTCACATTTGCGAGATAAAGATCTCGCCACACAACCGATACGACATTGTTCCTGCCTGCTCTCCTGTATATACAGTGCTTGCGAAAATTTGTAGCGTGAATTATTTACAAACTAGTTTGAGGGCTAAATTCAACCAGTTTTCGATTTCGCAATCAAATTAATTTAGCAATTATTAAATATGTGTTAAAGATCCAGTCACCTCTCCGTCGGCCTACTCGTAATTAATTTATCGGGAAACGCTCATTTTAGACATTTAAAAAGTATGATCAAAATCCTGTACAAAGAGAAACACTTTTTTTTTACACTCGACATTTGCTGCTGACCTCTTTCAATATTCTTCTTAATATTCATACATACGCCAAGAAACACTCGATATGTCTAAACAGCTAATGTATTCACTCATACTCATCACACATCAAACAAAGGTTCTTTAGAATTAATTTATTTTTAGAAAAATAAAAGAGGTTTTGGCAATGTCAGTATTTTTGCGTTTCGTATTTGGCAAATAAATGAAGATGTTTTAGATAAAATGATCATGTTTCAAAGTTCTTCTGTCATGTTTTTATCATTTACTACACCATATTTTGGGTAATGCATACATTTTCACATTGGCCATGCGAGAAAACGTTAAAAGGCCTCTATACGTTTTTCTACCATCAAAATAAAAAGAGAGAAAAATCGCGGCAAAGAAGAAGGTCAAGTAATGTTCAAATATTATTTGCCGTTTTAGATCGTGTTCTTTTATCAAAGAAAGGACTTTATGATGATATGAAACAGTTTATGGAGGGGTCATAGAGCTTTATAATTTTACGTCTATTAACATAAGATAAACTGTTTAAAACTGGGACATCAAACCAAGGATAAATTCCCAGCTCCAAAGAGAAAGTGGTATGAGCCAGCCTCAATACAATATTTTAGCAGCTGGCATGTGAATTTCCATTTCTTTCTTAAACCAGTCATCAGTAACTATATTTTCTCTATATATTACTTGCAACAAAATTTACTTTTTCTTCTATGCCTGCATTATATCTTCCCATTTTTACATATAGTAAAGGTATGGGCGAAAACAATCTAAAAAAGAAAAAGGCAACCGAGTACATCTTTCATTACTTTTCATTAATGGCAGTAGAAAACATTGTTTGGGGAAACGCTTAATGTTATAATAAGGAAGAAGTTTTGGCGGAATTCAGAAGGGCGAAAAAAGACTTTTTACTTCAAATTCCAAGAACGACTGAAATATATATATATGGTGTATTTGTAGGTCATGCATATAGTAAAAACCATTAAAATGTTCTACAGCTGTCGTCTTAATAGAAGGCCATCAGGTGTTTGTGTAATTGAATAGTTATTTGTCTTTCTGTAATAATAATTACTAAAAAGTCAATTTAATTATTTAATGTATTATTAATGTCTTATTCCTTTAAAGATCCTCTAGTCAAGTGATGATGCTTTGTCCAATCAGCAGATGATGTTTGAAGCAGGAGGCAGACTCTCGTCATGAAGAGTCCACCAGTGCATTAGGCGAAAAAAAACAAACATACTGTCTGACTCATTCGTGAAGAATTGTTGGTTAATGAAATACTCAAGCAATTGCAATTCTCTCGTCATTTCTTCCCATGTTTAGATAGGCAGAACGACACACCTCTTGCTGATCCTCGTAGCACATCCTCTATTATCACCTAGCCTAAATTCGCTAGTTCACGCAGCCTGTTTCCCTATCAAACATGCCATACTCTGTTGGTGGATCCTATCAACTTTCAATTCTCCTATTCCATATGAGATGGCCAAGAAAAAAGTAGGATTTTGATCATAAATGTAAGTATAACATGATACTTTCTCTCATACGTAATTGAATAAGGGGTTCAGCACTTGATATTTATGATGCGTGTAATGCATCGAGCTTGAGGTGTCCCTTTGTATTTGTAACGCAACGATTTTATAAAACCATAAGATTGTGTTTTTTGATAAGTATTTAAAATACAATAACTCCATATGGTTGCCAGCAAATTGTCAAAACCATATTCAGAAACGAATTATTGCCAACTAATTCCATCGTTTTAATTTCTTTTACCCATTCTCTTTCATATCACAGATACGACGAGCTGAACACCCCGCCCATTCCTCCCGACATAACTTGTTGGAAAGAGCATTTACACAGGAGGTTTATGGATACACCTTCATCCGAATATTCCGTAACATATTTCAAAATTTATTACGTAAAAATATCATCATTCCTGTATGATTGTTTGCTTACTTATAACGTCAATAGTTTCATTAAAACCTACATAACGAAGAAATTAACAACATCAATAAAAAAAAAGTTTAATCGTATTTTGCCTCAGAAAGGATTTTTCATTCAGCAGATAAACGGCCACTCACCTCTGCGAAAGAGGTGGTAATAGTGAATTATTTATAACAAACAAGGGCGGAGAAAGAATTTTCATTCAGCAGATAAAATGTTTACACAATTTCGACTTGTTTGTTCAGATATATTATTGCGGCTTAAACAGCGCATATTACTTCATACGTTTATCGTTACGCCGGTGCGGGCTGCTGCGCGGGGCGAGAAATAAACTGGGCGAATACCGACGGCTCGCGGTAGCTGCGGTACTGCGGCGCGCGGCGGCCGCGGCGACGGCGGCGGCGGTGGTGGCGGCGGCGGGGGCGGCGACTGCGAGGTGTAAAGACATGACCCGATCGTGGCGGAGGCGGCGGCGGAGATGGGTGGGAGACTGGAGTGCACCCTTAAGAACCCATCATTACATTTTCAAATATTAACCCTTTCCTGGGAAAGAAAACACTTTTATATACGTAGTCAGGTTGACTACTTTGTCTTTCACTCATGTCACCCAATGGCATGAAAGATCGCCCAAGAGTCATGTCACGACTCGCTTGTCATTCCAGACCTACTAAATTCCGTGTTTTACCTTTGAGTAGTAGCCCTATTCTGCAAGAATCTTGTCAAACCTGCTTTTAATAAATATTGCTATGTTAAAATCACACTCCGAACAGGTAGTCGACGTGGAGGTACGATGACACAGCCGCGGGGCGTCAACACGCTGAGCCGAGGGTCACACTCTCGGGGCCGCGGACATTGTTATTTCAGTCTTACATCGACGGTTTTACACTCGTTGTCCTTCGGGTTATCTAAGATTGTCACTTACATTTCTATTATTAACCCTACGGCTTTACGTCAACCATATGGCCAGTTCCGTCGAGTGAGATTCTGGCCTGCAAACTGTATATATTAGGGTAAAATTTGACTCCCTGGGGTAAAATGAGACTGACATAGACGGTTTATCTATTGATTACAATGCAAAAAATTACTGAAAATAATCTTTTAGGCATCGAAGGGTTATCTACATAAAGTCTCATCACCAAAATTTTGTATTAAAATATTAAATTTGACATCGAAGGGTAACCTACATAAAGTTCATCAAAAATTTTAAAATTTTAAAACATTTACATGTTTTTACCCACGAAAATTTGAGAAATACCATGTATTGTAGCAACTAGAGCGCCCCCCGCCCTTCCTCCCCGAGACGCCCGCCCGCTGCCTTCGCCGCCGCCTCCGCCGCGGTCGTCGCATGCGTCTTTACTTTCCGCAGTCGCCGCCGCCGCCTATGTAGGTTACCCTTCGATGTCAAAGATAATATTTTAACAAAATTTTGGTGATGGACTTTATGTAGATAACCCTTCGATGCCTAAAAGATTATTTTCAGTAATTTTTGCATTGTAATCGTATTGATAAAACTGTCTATGTCAGTCTCATTTACCCCAGGGAGTCAAATTTTACCCTAATATACAGTTTGCAGGCCAGAGTCGACTCGACGGAACGACCATATGGTTGACGTAAAGCCGTAGGAGACAATAATAGAGTGTAAGTGATAATCTTAGATAACGAAGGACTGGCTTAATTAAAGATGTAAAACGGTCGATTGTAAGACTGAAATAGCAATGGCCCGCGGCTCCGTCCTTGAGGATATGACCCTCGAGCAGCGTGTTTGACACCCCACGGCTGTGTCATCGTATACCTCCCACGTCGACTTACCTGTTCAGAGTGTGATTTTAACACTGTAATATTTATTAAAAGCAGGTTTGACAAGATTCTTGCAGAATAGAGCCTACTACTCAAAGGTAAAACACGGAGTACAAGTAGGTCTGGAATGGCAAGCGGGTCATCTGAACATGATTTCTTGGGCGTCTTTTTTCATGCCATTGGGTATTATGAAGAATCTTTATCAAAGACTAAAGTAGTCAACAAGATTTATTTGTATATAAAAGTGTTTTTCATTTCTACATAAGGAAGGTTGAAAAATATTTGAAAATGTAATGAGTAGGTTCTTAAAAGTTACTCCAGTCCATCCCCCACCGCCCTTCCTCCCCGAGACGCCCGCCCGCTGCCTCCGCCGCCGCCTCCGCCGCCGCCTCCGCCGCGGTCGTCGCATGCGTCTTTACTTTCCGCAGTCGCCGCCGCCGCCGCCGCCGCCGCCGCCGCCGCCGTCGCCGCAGCCGCCGCAGCCGCCGCAGCCGCCGCAGCCGCCGCGAGCCGTCGGTGTCGCGGGCGTTTGTACTTCTCGCGCGCAGCAACGCCGGCGCTGAGTGCGACGCATGCGGAAATAAACGTATAGTAATATGCCTTGTTTAAGCTGCAGCTAGTATTACAGGGAGAAATATACTCTGAACAAACAAGTCGAAGGTGGGTGATAACAAACAGTTTATCTGCTGAATGAAAATTCTTTTTCTCAGGCACCCTTGTTTGTTATAAATAATTCGCACTATTACCCACCTCTTTCGCAGAGGTGGGTGATAACAAACCGTTCATCTGCTGAATGGAAATCCTTTCTGAGGCAAAATACGTTAAAACATTTTTTTTAGTAATGTTGTTAATTTCTTCGTTATACAACAAGGTTTTATGAAACTATTGACATTATAGGTAAGCAAGGTTTGTCATACAGGAATGATGACATATTTTTACGTAATAAATTTTGAGAAACTATGATTATGGAATGACTCGGATGAGGTTAATATTCATAAACCTCTATGTAAATGCTCTTTTCAACAAAGGACACTTCCGTAACCGATGTCGGAGGTGCCATCTCAGAAAAAACTGCAAGTCATCTCCTATCATCGTGTATCTGTGTGCGGAAAGGAAGATGAATTTCGAGGAAAGAGAAGTAAAACGATGGAATTAGTTGGCAACTAATTCGTTTCTGAGATATGGTTTCGATAATTTGTTGCCCTTCTTTCCAACCAACTATATGGGTTATTAGTATTTTTAAATACTTATCAAGAAATATTACTGTCTTATGGTTTTATAAAATCGTTGCGTTTTCTTCACAAGGGACCTCCAAGCTCGATACTCGTATGATTACACGCATCGTCAAATACATATCAAGTCTTGGAGATATATATTCAGTGCCGTGTGAAGTCATGTTATACCTACATTTATGATCAAAATCACTACTTTTTTCTTGACCATCTCGTATAGTCGAGGGGGAGGGGCCAGGATAAGATCCACCAACAAGGTATGGCATGTTTGATAGGGGAAGCAGACTGCGTGAACTAGCGGAACGAACAGGTGTGTAGAAGGATGTGCTACGAGGACCAGCAAAGAGGTGTGTCATTCTGCCTATCTAGAACATTAACCAAGCAATTCTTCACGAATGGAGTCGAGACGAGTACTTCTGTTTTTTGTTTTGTTTTGTTTTTTTTCGCCTAGTATGCTGGCGAGACCAATAGCTCACCAGCATACGAGTCGCGGTATTCTCCGCCGTCTGTGTAAGGTCTTCCATCATCTGTATATTGGACAAAGCATCATCACTGTTTAGGAGGACATCTTTAAAGGAATAAGACATTAGTAGTATTAATGAGCAAATTGACTTTTTGCATTATTATTACAGAAAAGACAAATGTATTCAATTGCACAAAACTTATTTTACTGATAATATACATGTCTTCTGTTAAAGACGACAGCAATGCGAGAACGTTTTAATGGTTTTGCCCTGTATTTTCATGACCTGCAAAAAATATGCTCCACCCATATGTATATATATATATATATATATATATATATATATATATATATATATATATATATATATATATATATGTATATATATATATATATATATATATATATATATATATATATATATATATATATATATATATATATTTCAGTCGTTCTTGTATTTGATTAAAAAGTCTTTTTCTTTTCTTTCTCTGAGTTATGTAAAAGGACGTTTTTCTCTTCCTTATTATGACATTAAGTTTTTTTTTTTTTCAAACGAATGTTTTCTACTTGCCATTAATGGCAAAAGTAATGAAAATATTGCTTCGGTTGCCACTTTTTCTTTTTAGGTGTGTAATTTTAACCTTTCATCTATAATTTACCTCCCTGTCTCTATGTTGCTCGCCACATATCCCTTTACTGCCATATAAAAATCAGGAATGTCTAATGCAGACGCATAGAAAGAAAAAGTAAGTGCCTTTGTTTGCAAGTAATATGTTGATTATGGAAAATATATAGTTGCTGATGACTTGGTTTAATTAAGAAAAGAAATGGAAATTCGCATGCCAGCTGCTAAGACCTATTGCACTGAGGCTGTCATGTACACTTTCTACTCCTTTGGAGTAAATTTATCCTTGGTTGATAATCCCGGTTTTAGGCAAATTTATCTATGTTCAATAGACGTAAAATTATAAAAGCTCTATGACAACAGAGTTATTTTATCCTTAAACTGTTTCATATCATATAAAAGTCCTTTGTTTTGATAAAGAACTTGCTGCTAAAACGGCAAATAGTATTTTAACAATTACTTGACCTTCTTCTTTTATACATTTTTTCTCTCTCTTTTATTTTGATGGTGAAAACGGTTTATAGGGGCCTTTAACGGTTTTCGTCGCTACGACAATTAGCGAGTAACTTGATGAAAATGTATGCATTACTTAAAAAATGGTGCATAAATGTGCGTAATACATGTAAAATTATAAAAACTATGACAGGAAGGGCAAACGTGTTTTATCATTCTATCCTAAAACGTCTTCATTTAGATGCAGAGCCTATGGCTAAAACGTAAAAAAAAATGTGTTACAATTGCTTAAAACCTTCTCTTTTATACATTTTTTAAAAGATAAATTGTTCTATGGAACCTTTTAACAGTTTTCATTGTTATGGCAATTAGTGAATTAATTAGTGAACCATTATATCTTAGCCGAGGATGTTTAGACATATCACTGTTTCGTAATGTGACATGTATGAATATTAAGTTTATCAGAGAATATTGAAGAGGTCGAGCAGTAAGTTTTATTCAATGTCGGTGTAAAAAATAGTTGTTTCTCTTTGTACAGGGATATTTGATCAAAGGTAAGTATGCATTACTTTTTAAAAATGGTGCCTAGATGAGCGTTTCCCGATAAAGTTAATTACAGTAGGCCGACGGAGAGGTTACTTAGTTCGATCTTTAACCACATATTTGTGGGCAGGTGAGAAAGACGATTGCGGGACATCGAGAAGTAAAGTTTGGTTGAATTTATGCCCTCAAGCAAGTTTATGAAATAATTCGCACTTTTACAAATTTTCGCAAGCTTGCTTGTATATACAGGAGAACGAGCAGGTTTTGAAATGTCGTATCGGTTATGTGGCGGGATAATTATCTCGCAAATGTGACACATCGACATGTACAAATATGCGAGAAGGTGGTTGCCACATTTATATTTACGTATTAAATTCAAGTCGATTAAAACTCGATTCAAATTTTCTTATATTGCATTATCGCCTGTTAAGATGTGCGTTTGTGTAAGGCTGAAAGCCATTATAAAGACATTGCCTGCAACAAGAGTTTTATTATCCTTTTCGCTGAATTGTATAGTTATTGTGAAGAATCATTGGCAATATAAGAACGGCTGCTATAACTTGTTAAAAGATGAATGGAGGTCTCAAAGGTAGTAATCGCCCACGAAGATAAGTCATTTCTGTTATTCTTGTGAGGACTTCCTTTGTTATATTGCGCATTTGTGATAAAAGTTATCATGTATGTTTTTTGTGAGTGAATTTTTTGCATGCATAAATGGAGTGAGAATTGGATTTTGCCAAATGCCTTATATTTGTATAATATCAACATCTTAAAAACTCAGTGTTGGTTAATATAGCATTCTTTT
>NC_091574.1:6786655-6789155 GCF_042767895.1 Penaeus vannamei
TATATGTATAGGTATACGTATATAGGTGTGTGCAGGATGTAGGAAGGTGGATAAATAAGTAAGTATATGTATGTATGTATTGTACGTAGAGGTAGTTATATGTAAAGCAAGCACAGATATATACACATATATACAGGAGGGGGGGACACTAGTGTATGCTGCAAATGTATGTGCTC
Organism: Penaeus vannamei; assembly: GCF_042767895.1. Taxonomy (NCBI): domain Eukaryota; kingdom Metazoa; phylum Arthropoda; class Malacostraca; order Decapoda; family Penaeidae; genus Penaeus; species Penaeus vannamei. The sequence continues at coordinate 6,786,832 of NC_091574.1, forward strand.
ATACACGGATGCGTGAGCACATGCAGGGATAGATACATGCCTATGTATAGTGATATGTAGGTTTGCGAGGTATGCAAAAAGGGGTGTTTACATATACACCGGTGAGTATACACTCATGTATACTCATTCACTTATCAATAACATATAACAAGCGCATAAAGGGACAGGCGATATGAACATATGACTAGGTCAGACTATGATGGACATGTATGTAGTTATTTATAACGTAAGAATAAGTATCCATATCCATAAGCATAGATACAAGAATAAAGGTGTATGCTTGCATATGCATATGCGTGGGAATGAGCATATGCGTAGTACTTAGAGCATGTGCGGGAATGAATATGTCTGCATCAGGTGCACATACGCACAAATGAAGTTAATAAATAAAATAAAAATCAAACATATATGCACTTCTAATAATAAAGCCCAGCTCACGGGAGTAGTGAGCAGGCCGTGCATTGCCGCTCCTAAGTCCACACCAGGTAGGACCAAACCTGCTGGGGGGACTTATCAATGGCATTCCGGCTAAATTACTCCCCTCCCACCAAGATACACCTAAGCCAGTAGGTGGGAGATAAATCGGCTGTCCACATCCCAATATAAAATCCATGAACTTACAAACAAAGAAAGGGCCCTCATTCCCCGGAGGCGAAGGAGCCCCTGGTTACGGCGGCGATCAGGATCGCTCCGGAGCAGAGGGTGATAAAAATATCCGGGTAAAGACAGGCCGCCCCACGTTGATGAACCTGTGCACATACAATATAAGGACCATGAGAACTGAATCCGACTTGCTAGCTTTACTAGAGGAACTCTCCTCCATTAAAAGTGATGTAGTAGGACTCTGCGAAGTTAGAAGACTAGGCGAAGAGCAGAAGTTAATAAATGAGGGACACGTGCTCTATTGGAGAGGAAAACCTCTGGGTAGCAAACAGGAATTAGGGGGAGGATTCTTAATACACAAACGCTTAGAAAAGAACATCGTAGAATTCTATAGTGTCAGCGAAAGAGTGGCTTCTGTAACAATAAAACTAAACAATAGGTACAACTTAAAAATTATTCAAGTCTATGCTCCAACCTGCAGCCACAGTGATGAAGAAATAGAGAGCTTCTATGAAGATGTTCATTTAGCCAGCGAGAGAACAAAAACCCACTTCACAATAATTATGGGGGATTTTAATGCCAAAATAGGTAAAAAGACAGAGGGCGAAACAGCAGTAGGGAACCATGGAACAGGCACTAGCAACGAGAGGGGACAAATGCTAGTCGACTTTGCGGAGGCTCGATCACACAGTATCATGAATACATTCTTCGAAAAAAGACTAGAACGGAAGTGGACATGGAAGTCGCCTTCTGATGTCAAAAACGAAATTGACTTCATAATTTCAAATAGGCGCGATATAATAAAAAATGTAGAGGTTATAAATAAAGTAAATGTAGGCAGTCACCATAGAATGGTGAGAGGCGAAATTAAAATCCATCTCAGAAGGGAAAGGGACAAACTAATGTGTAAACCACAGCCAAACTTGGCAAACTTGAGGATCAGAGCAACAGAATTTAGCCTAAACATCCAAAACAGATATTCACTCCTCCGCGACGAAGATCTCAACATCGACCAAATCAATAAACAGTTCATGGATATAATAAAAGAAGCTGCACTTGAAGTAGGCGGCAAGAACGACAGTCGAAGCTCCAGCAAGCTCTCGGTAGAAACTAAACAGCTTATGCAAAAACGTAGAGACATGAAAGTATCGTCAAATAGGGACAAGATAGAATTGGTTGAACTAACAAAGACCATAAATAAAAAGAAGAGGGAAGATATTCGGAAATTCAATACTCAAATAATAAATGAAGCAGTGATTTCAGGTACCAGCATGAAAGCAGCTAAAAGAAGACTAGGAATAGGGAGAAATCAAATGTATGCAATTAAGAAACCAGACGGAGAAGTAACATATAACAAGAATGAAATCATCAAAGTAGTGGAAGACTTTTACAGGGATCTATACAACTCAAACGAACAACCACAAATAGAAGCAAACGCGATAACTAGAGACGTACCTAATATCACAAAAGAAGAAATAAAAAGAGCACTTAAAGGCATGAAGAGAGGGAAAACACCAGGCGAAGACGGAATTAGTATAGACCTCATATTAGATGCAGGAGACATCGCAACAGTGAAACTAGACAATCTTTATAACAAATGTCTTCTCAGCGGAAAAACTCCGAAAGCCTGGAAAAATGCAACAATTATCTTGTTACACAAAAAAAAAGCGATAAAAAGGATTTAAAAAATTACCGACCCATAAGCCTCCTTTCGGTTACTT
>NC_091574.1:6794634-6797134 GCF_042767895.1 Penaeus vannamei
CCCCCCCCCCCCCCGCTTTGGTATTGCCGGTAGCTTCTTGGTAGCCGGGGAGACACCTCGAGGGGGGGTGGGGGGAGGGGGGGGTACGGGTGGATTCCGCGTTAAACCGTGAAATGGACTTTTGTGGCCCGGGCAGGACGGTCGGGGGTTGCCTATTAGGGGATTATTATGAGGATAATGAGGTTGGAGTGGAGTTTCCTCGGTTTATTTATCTATCTATCTGTCTGTCTGTCTGTCTGTCTATCTATCTCTCTGTCTATCTATCCAACCACACACACACACACACACACACACACACACACACACATATATATATATATATATATATATATATATATATATATATATATATATATATATACAATTTTTTTTTTGGGGGGGGGAATTATTATCCTTGATATAATCTATATATTAAAAGAAAAGTTCTTGCATTGTTCATTGTATCGTTAGCATTAAAGTTATCATTATTGTGTACTTCGTCTCAATTCCTTAAAATTTTGTTTGTTTCTTAGGTCGAAAGTCTCACCGCCGTGCCCTTGCTGGCTAAACTTAGAGCATTCAACGCATTCTATAAAGTAATCTTATTTTTTCACCTTCGCATAATCTACAACCACCAAACAGATAAAACAAAATGTGTTCTTTATTCGCCTTAATATCACCATAATGTCTCAATCTGCGAAAAATATTCTCAGCCAAACTGACCTCATTATTTGTTGGTTGAGGAGAAATCCAGCGCCCACGCGATGGCAACGCTGCTCATTCCCACAGGATATTTAAAGATTCTTATCTGAGAAATTGAGTTCATTAGCGACAGATTAAACGATGCACATACAAATCCACGTGGGGAGAAGATAGAAGATTGGAGAAGAGAAACTGATAAAGATAGGTAGATGGAGAGAGAAGGAGAATGGGAAAGAGAAGGAGAGAGGGAAAGAGAGAGAGAGAGAGAGAGAGAGAGAGAGGAGAGAGAGAGAGAGAGAGAGAGAGAGATGAGAGAGAGAGAGAGAGAGAGAGAGAGAGAGAGAGAGAGAGAGAGAAGGAGAAGAGAAAGAGAAAGAGAGAGAGAGAGAGAGAGAGAGAGAGAGAGAAGGAGAAGGAAATGGAGAAGGAGAAGAGAGAGAGAGAGAAAGAGAAGGTGAGAGAGAGAATGTGTATGTGGGGTAACATGGAAAAGCATATATCAAGAAGTTTGTATATCTTAATGAATGATGGACTTGATAGCTTGAAATAAAAATGATACACAGTTTTGAAAAGGTAATCGAGAGAAATTGTTATAACAACGATACAAAAATACAAGACAAAAAGTTAAGCAGAAAAAATGGAGATGACAAAATAGTAACAACTTTATCCTGGAATGATTAAATAAATAAAAATAAGTAAATAAATAAATCAATAAAAAAAATATATAGCCAGCGGCAGATTCGTATTTGGCTGTACGAATGCGTGTGTAGAGGAAGAGGTAATCAAAATTAAGAAGGAGGGAGAAAGAAAGAGAGGAGATAATGGTAAGGACGGAAGGAGGGAGAGCAGAATCTTATATAATAAAAAAGCGAGAGTAGAATTTTGCATAAAAAAGCGTTCATTTAATTCACAAGTTGAAGTGCACACCGCTTGAACTTCTCGATGAACAATCATGAACAACTTAGACGCTCGTATATCATGTTTCTCTCATAAGTATGCTCATCATCTCCATTGCATCTAATAACATCACATTCCGGGCATGAAAGGAGGAGGAGGAGGAGAGGAGGAGGAGGAGGGAGTTGTAAGAAGGAGGAGGGGTGAACTGGGGGTAAGAGGGAGGGGTTAGGAGAAAAAGGGGGGAGGAGGAGGGGGAACTAGGGATAAGAGGAAAGGGGTAGGTAAAGAGGGGGGAGGAGGAGGAGGAGGAGGAAGGGAGTTGTAGGAAGGAGGAGCGGGGGACTGGGGGTAAGAGGGGAGGGGTTAGGAGTAAAAGGGGGAGGAGGGGTGTTGTAGGAAAGGAGGAGGGGGAACTAGGAGTAAGAGGGGGAGGAGGGAGGAATTGGGGGTAGGAGAAAGAGGGGGAGGAGGTGGGGGAACTGGGGTAAGAAGGAGGGGTTAGGACAACGAGGGGGAGGAGGAGGAGGGGGAACTAGGGGTAAGAGGGGGATGTAGGAGAAAAGAGGAGGAGGAGGAGGGATATAGGAAGGAGGAAGGGGGGATTGGGGGTAAGAGGGGGAGGAGGAGGAGGGGGAACTAGGGGTAAGAGGGGGGATGTAGGAGAAAGAGGGGGAGGAGGAGGGATATAGGGAAAGGAGGAAGGGGGGATTGGGGGGTAAGAGGGGGAGGAGGAGGGAAAGGGGGGGAACTGGGGGTAAGTACGGGGGGGGAGGGTTAGGAGAAAGAGGGGGGTAATCTGGGTTCCTTACAACCATCTGCCGGGCACGATTCGTTTAGCATGATTGGCAGGTGTGGACAGAAACACAGGTCTGAGTATGCCTGCATGGCTCTTGATGGCAGCTAATTTGCATGGATGAGTTTT
>NC_091574.1:6832165-6834665 GCF_042767895.1 Penaeus vannamei
CGAATCGTGATGTTGGTATCATTGGATTCCTTTTACTTCCCAGTTTCCAAATATCTAGAAATGATTGCACGGAAACCCCCCAACCCCCCACATTTTTGGCCTCGATTGCAGGGGAGAGGCATGGAAGGTACCAGGGAAACTGCAGGGTAAAATATGAATAACATACAGAGAATCAGTCACCAAATTGCCTAATAAAAGCGGCTATGCCCCTAACGGTCCCTCCATGGGGGACTGCTGCCACCAACCCGGGAGTGCTCGTTGCCAAGTCTGTCCGATGCTCCAGCTCCCAGCTTTATACTATACAGTTACTGATTCTGTGTTTGTTCTTCATGTTTTATCCCGTAATTTCCCTATTACTTTTCTTGTCCTCCCCTGCTATCCAGGACAAGATTTTACTAATGGTGGGGTTTCCGCGCAATAATTTCAATATATTTAGAAACTAGAGAGTGAGAAGAATTCAAAGATACTGGAATCGTCATGATCAGGTGGGTGGAACTAGTAAAAGAAAAATTACCATTTATTTATCTATATATTTTTTAGGGCCTGTGCATACGGCAACGGAATTAGTTATAGTGGTATCAAGTCATATATTGAGAAAAGAACTATATATTAGAGTAAAGTGCTAGAGAAGAAAATCATGAATGTTAATTGTAAACCTGGATGATATTGTTTTTTTTATGATTATAGTAACAGTTATTGATTTATAATTAATAGGCAAAGGGAGTGAGTAATGTATTTTTTTTTTTTTAGATTTGCCTTAAGATATTCCACTTATTCTTTATTATTTGTTCATGGAATAAAAGATATTGGTTAAGAATGTTTCTACGACCGTTGCAGCTTAGGCACACACTCAAATAGAGGAAGGAATTCAATCCACCACATGAGCCATAAGACTGTTAAGTCATGCTACCCATATTAAGATTAGGTAAGTCAAGATTGGGTTTTCTCAGGATTTCCTGTTAAGCCAGAATCTCGGATGGTGGTGGCGGTACCAACATAATGTTATTTTTATTAGAATTGATACTGAGAAAATTAGCAACAGTAAATTTTGTAGAATCCAATTGTTTTGTATAACAGGAAAACTCACACTCACACACACACATGCGTGCATGCACACACACACACACACACGTGTGCACGCACACAAGCACACACACACATACATATATATATGTGTGTGTGTGTGTGTGTGAATATACCAAAACGTTTTGAGCTTGGGAATGGCCTACGTCCTGCAGTTGAATGTTATGGATGATGAGGGTTAAGATATGTATATGCTTTCATACACTCTCCAGTGGCCGGATTCACTAACGCACTTACGATGGTTAATTCATTGGTAACTATAGTTACCATGGTAAACAGACAGCGGTGGTATTCACTAACAACCTGCCATCGGAGTTACCATGGAAAATTTTACCAGTGGTCGGAACGCTGCTAACTTCTGGTGTTATCTCGTCAAAAAAATAAATAAGCAAAGTTTTCTGTTTGTTTTCATACCAGATATAACTAATATACTGGTAAACAGATATCACAATACGGACATGGCGAAGAAATGTAAATTTCACATGAAACTAGCAAGAATAAAATCCACACGAATTTTCGTAAAATTATAGGCCTATGCTATACTAGAATGCACGGAATCGATAGGTAAATGTACTCTTCAAGAATTCTTCTTCTCTGACATAATTATTACAAATTCTATAGCAAAAAAAATACCTTGCTGATACATAAACTGGCAATAAGAACGTTAGACGAGTATAGCAATTTCTGTCTGTCGGAATTTTGACAAAAAAACTCCAAACCGCAATACACACTCTCTCTCTCTCACACATACACACTCTCTGTCTCTCTGTCTCTCTGTCTCTCTCTCTCTCTCTCTCTCTCTCTCTCTCTCTCTCTCTCTCTCTCTCTCTCTCTCTCTCTCTCTCTCTCTCTCTCTTTCTCTTTCTCTCTCTCTCTCTCTCTCACGAGCAAGAATGAGCTTGAAATGTTTCCTTTGACGACAGATGGCGACGAATGAAAATTTTATTTTAAAAATCTCGCTGTGTCCAGTTCTGTTTACATGTTACGTGATTGGCCGAAGGAACCTAAAAGATTATGTAAAGCGCTCGCTGATTGGTGGAATTGCTTTACTAGCGCCCTCTGTTGGCTACCATTAAAATTAGTGAATTTACGATCGTACGTTGCACATTACCATTTCTTCGTGAATTCCATTTTACCGTCAATGGTAAATACAATAGTAAATGACCGCTGGTAAATGCGTTACGATCGTATGTTAGTGAATCCGGCCCCAAGTTTGCGTTGTATGAGTTTGCCTTCCCTTGTATGCGCATCCTTACGAAAGACACGTATGTATGTATGCACATATATATGAGAATTTTTGCATACATTATAGACTATTTACCCAAAGCCCAAGTTAAGTTGAACCGGAAGCAACATTACTACATTCATACTGCAGACGCTGCTTGCAATTACCGTTTGCCGGAAAGGCTATTTGCCT
>NC_091574.1:6839665-6844665 GCF_042767895.1 Penaeus vannamei
CCCAGCAGGACTCCCCAACCTTCCTCCTCGTTCCTTCCATCCTCCTCTTCCTTCCTTCCTCCCCCAGCAGGACTCCCCAACCTTCCTCTTCCTTCCTTCCTCCCCCTTCCTTCCTTTTCCTTCCTTCCTCCTCCTTCCATCCTCCTCCTTCCTTCCTCCTTCCTTCCTTCCTCGTCCTTCCTCCTCCTTCCTTCCTCCCCCTTCCTTCCATCCTCCTTCCTTCGTCCTCCTTCCTTCCTTCCTCCTCCTGCCTTCCTTCCCCTTCCTTTCCTCCTTCTTTCCATCCTCCTTCCTTCCTCCTCCTTCCTTCCTTCCTCCTCCTTCCTAACTCCTCCCTTCCTTCCTCCTGCCTTCCTTCCTCCTCCTTCCTTCCTCCTCCCTCCCTTCCTCCTCCTTCCTTCGTCCTTCCTTCCTTCCTCCTCCTTCCTTCCTCCTTCCTTCCCTCCTCCTTCCTTCCTCCTCCGTCCTTCCTCCTTCCTTCCCTCCTCCTGCCTTCCTTCCTCCTCCTTCCCTCCTCCTCCTTCCTTCCTAATCCTTCCATCCTCCTCCTTCCTTCCCTCTTCCTAATCCTTCCTTCCCTCCTCCTTCCATCCTCCTACCTCCTTCCTCCTCCTTCCTTCCTCGTCCTTCCTTCCTTCCTCCCCCTTCCTTCCTCCCTCCTCCTTCCTTCCTTCCTTTCCTTCCTTCCTCCTCCTTCTTTCCTCCCCCTTCCTCGTCCTTCCTTCCTCCTCCTTCCTTCCTCCCCCTTCCTTCCTCCTCCTTCCTTCCTCCTCCATCCTTCCTCCCCCTTCCTTCCTCCTCCTTCCTTCCTTCCTCCCTCCTCCTTCCTTCCATCCTCCTCCTTCCTTCCTCCTCCCTTCCATCCTCCTCCTTCCTTCCCCCTCCTTCCTTCCTCCTCCCCGTGCAGGTGCGTGAGAAGGTGACTCCAGCAGAGCGAAAGGGGGAGCTTATATTTACAAATTATGCCGGCCACAACATACCTCGCTGCTCCCGCCTCTCCCATAAGCCATTCGCCATTACTCTCGTTATATTTACGGTGTTTGAATGCTGTAATATTCCTTGAGCGCAATACGGAAAGCGGCCGGGAGATTTCAGAAAAGAAATAGAGTAATAACGAAAAGGAATTAAGAAGGAAGGAGGATAAGAGGGAGAATGGTTTAAGGAGGGATAGGAAGAACAACAATAAAAGCGAAAATGGAGTTTAAGGAGGGGGAGAAAGAACAGCAATAATAGCGAGGACATAGTTTAAAAAGGAAAAGAACTAAAATAAGTAAATGAATAAAAATAAAAAAGTAAACTAATAAAGAAAAGCTTATTACATCATACCAGACGCACCCCCCCCCCCCTCTAACTACTGTTACTTGTTACGCAAATCATCTCGATCTCTCATTTTTTTTCTCTTTTTTTAAGAATTGCACGAAGAAAGGAGATCTAAAAGGGAGAAAGATGAAAGACACCGAAGAATATCAAAGAAATAAGATCAACAGAATGTTACACCATCCCAAACTCATCCCGCCTTAACTACCGTTTCTCTTAATTGAAACTCCAAGCTATACAAGAGTTTATATAAATGGTTTAAACCGTAATTATAATTGTAATTGCTTTCATAATTTACTCGTGACAGTGTTTGCAACGGACGCGCAGAACAACACCCGTTTTCTTCGCGGCGGTCACACGGCGGAACCACAGACTCAACTATTTCAGTGTCGATTATAACTTCCCTGCTGCTCGGGTCGCCTCACTCACCATCCGCAGCTGTAGCACTCACCATTTTTCCTTGCCTTAAGTGTGTGAGTGGATGGTGTAAAAAGAGTCGTGATCTAGCAGGTGCAGGCGCGCGTGAGTAAGTATATACGTGTGTGTGTGTAAGTACATGCGTGCGTGTGCGGTGGTGTACAAAGAGGATATGTAATGAAGTAATCACCATTTCTGGTTTTGAAAACTCGATATAATAATCTTTAGGTAAATGTATGAAAAATGGCGATGGAAGAGTTGCTACCTTGGAGTCAGGGATGTTAAAGGAAGCATTCAATTTGCTTGAGTTGCGTTATACGATATGTACATACCTTCACAGAGAGATAGAGAGAAAGAGAAGGAGGGAGTGGGGGAGAAAGAAAGAGAATGGAAACGCGCGCGCATGAGAGAGAGAGAAGAGAATGAGAGAGAGAGGGAGAAAGAGAGAGAGAAGGAGAAAGAGAGAGAGAGAGAGAGAGAGAGAGAGAGAGAGAGAGAGAGAGGGAGAGAGAGAGAGAGAGAAAGAGAGAGAGAGAGAGATAGACAGACAGACAGACAGACAGAGAGAGAGGGGGGGGGGAGAAGGAGAATGAGAAAGAGAGATGAATAGAGAGATAGATAGATAGATAGAGATAGATAGTTAGATAGATAGATAGATAGAGAGAAAAAAGAGATAGATAGATAGAGAAAGTAAGAAAGAGAGATACATAGATAGATAGATAGAGACAGATAAATAGAAATATAAGTAGATAGATAGAGAGAGAGAAAAAAAGAGAAATAAATAGATAGATAGATAGAGAGAGAGTAAGAAAGAGAGAAATAGATAGATAGATAGAGACAGATAAATAGAAATATAAGTAGATAGGTAGAGAGAGAGAGAAAAAGAGAGATAAATAGACAGATAGATAGAGAGAGAGTAAGGAAGAGGGAAATAGATAGATAGATAGAGACAGATAAATAGAGTTATAAGTAGACAGATAGACAGAGAGAGGTGAGGGCATGGACGCATGTTATAGATGTTCCCCCAACATGGAAATTCAGATCGCCAGCATAAGCAACCTCGCCCACGGATTAATTCCGGGATGGGCGCGGAGGCCCCGAGGGCGTGAGAGGGCCACCAGTGTGATGGGCGTATCAGGGCGCCTCTCACGCCAGACCTCCGACGAGCGGCTCTTCAAAGGCGGACGGCGCCGAGGTAATGGAATCGCTGGAACACAAGGAATTGCTGCGAGGCATTTCGCATATTCCGGAAAGTAGTTCTATGACGCTGTTTGGGGAAATGGAATTGTGGTGATGCTATTTAATCTCGTACGTAGAAGAAGAGGAAGAAGAAGGAAGAAGGAAGGAGAAGGAAAGCAGGAGAAAGGGGAAAGAAGAGGATGAGCAAAAACATAAGCAAAGTTGCGAGAAAGAAGGAAAGACAGCCCCGCGCGAGCAGGAGGAGGTGACGTAACGAAGCCTCCTCGTCGGCGGAGATCGGAGGCTGCGAGGAGAGCGACGAGTATTAGTCACCTCTCACGGATGCTTGCACGGGCTAATGCAACGCCGATGAAGTGGCTTCCGTGAATCCCAGGCTTCGGCGGGGAAATTGCTCCAGTAATGTGGTTGACCTCCAGTGATGCAAGAATGCTCGTCTGGCGAAAAAAAAAATAAAAACCCAAAGCGTGTTCTCGTGTTCATCATGCACGTAATTTGTTTCACGATATTAACAGTCAACAAATAGAGGGAGAGAGGGAGAGAGAGAGAGAGAGAGAGAGAGAGAGAGAGAGAGAGAGAGAGAGAGAGAGAGAGAGAGAGAGAGAGAAAGAGAAGAGAGAGAGAAAGAGAGAGAGAGAGAGAGAGAGGGAGAGAGAGAGAAAAGAGGAGAGAGAGAGAGAGAGAGAGAGAGAGAGAGAGAGAGAGAGAGAGAGAGAGAGAGAGAGAGAGAGAGAAAGAGAAGGTTGTCGTCGGACGTGACTTCAAATAATAATGAAAGAGAGAGACACAGAGAGAGAGAAAGAGAGACAAAAAGAGAGACAGAGAGACAGAGACAGAGAGAGAGAGAAAAAAAAATCGAATACTTCACATACATCCTCTTCAGAGCAGCTTCGTCGAAATACACCGCCTATTCCAAGGATTTTCCCATCAGCCTGTCCCGCCCTCGCCCGAGTGCTGCGCCTCATTATATCACGCAATAATTACTTCATGGAAAAATTTGTTCACCCGAGCCTTATTACACGCACGTCGCCGGTACATGAAGACGAAATGCAGGCGCGTTGCACAAGAACTTTAGAAAGCTGGCGAAGACCGCGGAAAACCTTGAAGATCCGAGGATGACGAGCACAAAGCAAGGGCAATTATCATGAATGTAGTAGTGTCTGCTGAAGACATAATGACTGTGATATGGCCAAGTTCTCAGAGAGGAGGGTGACGCACGCACGCACGCACGCACGCACGCACGCACGCAGACACGCGTTCGTTCACACCTCGGTTAATCGTCGACTTTCGAATCTCTTATTTGCGAATGTTCAATAAAACGAATCATGTTCGATTTGGCTCTGAATAATGTGGATGTCTTGGCTGTCAAAAGTGAGTCCGTCTCATTCTACTTATAATACTACTACAAATGATAATATTATTGATTAGAATAAAATAAAATAGTAATGATAATGATTATTGATGATAATGATAATAGCAATAAAACTGATAATCATAACAATAATACAAATAGTAGTAGTAGTAGTAGTAATAATAATAATGATAATGATGATGATAATAATAATAATAATAATAATAATAATAATAATAATAATAATAATGACAGCAATAATAATAATAACAATAATGATAATAATAATAATGATGATAATGATAACAATAACAGCAACAACAATAATAATGATAGCAATAATAATAATAATAATAATAATAATAATAATAATAATAATAATAATAATAATAATAATAATAATAATAATAATAATAATGATAGTAATAATAATAATAACAATAATGATAGTAATAATATTGAATAATAATATAATAACAATAATAATAATAATAACAATAACAGCAACAAAAATGATAATAATAATGATAATGATAATAATGATGATGATAATGATAATAACAATAATAGTAATAATAATAATATCAATATCACGGATGATAATGATAACATTTTTGGTTTACTATCATCATTATCATCATTATCATCATCATTATGCTAATAACAATCACCATAACAATAATAACAAATGATCACTGCGATACTGGACACTGGTAAA
>NC_091574.1:6879665-6884665 GCF_042767895.1 Penaeus vannamei
AGGGAGAAGAAGGGGAAGATGGAGTGAGAGAGAAAGAGGGAAAGGGAGAGAGAGAGAGAGGGAAGAGTGAGAGAGAGAGAGGGGAGAGAGTGAAAGAGAGAGAGGGGGAAGAGTGAGAGAGAGAGAGAGGGAAGAGAGGGAAGAGAGAGGGAGAGAGAGAGAGAGAGAGAGAGAGAGAGAGGGAGAGAGAGAGAGAGAGAGAGAGAGAGAGAGAGAGAGAGAGAGAGAGAGAGAGAGAGAGAGAGAGAGAGACAGAGACAGAGAGAGAGAGAGAGATGGAGAGAAGAGCCTGCAAGATAGATAGATAAAGAGAGAGAGATGGAGAGAAGAAGAAACTACGAGAGATCGAGAGATAACCAGAGATAAATAAATAACGACAGAGGGAAAGACAGAGATACAGAATGTCTCCCTCTCTCATGCAACTCAGATCATGCAGTATCGTTGCAACCTCCGTGGACAACATGCTCGCTAGGTGACCCGAGGAAGCAGATGGTCAAGCACATGCAAAACACAAGTAGGAGATTGGATCGGTTCCGCCCATCGATCCCTTCCTCAAGCAACTTGCAATCATATGCAAAATTCTGCTTTTTATCTCCTCAAATTGGATAATGAGAAATCCCGAGTTACCGAAGATTGTAAAACCAACTTAAGTAACAGTTTCATTTTGTTCCCCCCCCCCCAAAAAAAAAAAAAAAAAAAAAACAGAAAAAATCCCAGGTCAGTTTCGAATCGCTTTGATATCAAAGGCTTTCGGCTGCACAAAGTGAAGAGAAGTAGCTGTACAAGCGGTGATGTACGTCATAATGCGGGGTGCTGTAGTACAAGTAAAGTGTACAGCCTGGATAAGCATAATAGATATGAATCGACCAAGACTACGGGCCGTGCCTGATGTGGCCACTTTAAATCACACACAAACATGAAGTTATTTGCCTCACACATTAAATGATACTTATTACACATATCGTATATCATTCGGGAGGCGACCATATGCTCCTTGGACGACGTTTTCCACGGACGTCCCCTGGGAAAGGGACTTGAGAACGGGAGTAACGGGGCCATATGCTCAGATATGCTCGTGGGAGAATGTTAAACTGTATTTACAGATTGGAGGCTAATGATCACATGTATGTTTGTGCGTGTGTGTAAACGCATCGACTGACGTACATGTAAACGTACACACACACACACACGCAAACACACACACACACACACGTGCACACACGAGCGCGTGCTCACAAACATGCAGAAGCACAAACTTGGCTATACATACATAATTACACAAAATCAAACTCTCACACGTCTATTTATCTATTCATTAACTTTTTTTCTTCTTCTTTTTTATCTCTCACTACGAATATCTATATCTATTGACTTCTTTATTAGACATACACACATAGATACACACACACACATATTTACATACATACTTACATACATACACAAACACATATACACATACATATATATATGTATGTATAAGTGTGTATATGTACATATATATATATATATATATATATATATATATATATATATATATATATATATATATATATATATATAGAGAGAGAGAGAGAGAGAGAGAGAGAGAGAGAGAGAGAGAGAGAGAGAGAGAGAGAGAGAGAGGAAGAGAGATTGATTCACCTACACACACACACGCATCGAGTACGATTCCGAAACTGTTGTCTCACTTTCCTCAATAAATCTAGTTTGTGCATTGTGGGTTTTTCTTCCACATACATATATATATATATATATATATATATATATATATATATATATATATATATATATATATATATATATATATATATATATATACATATGCCGTATGTTTGTCTATACGTACATGTGTGTGTTGTAGTCCATGCCCATGTGCGTGCGCGTGTGCATCGCCGTGTGCGCGCAGACCCCACTTACCGCGCAGCTAAGCATCGGGTGGCGCATCAAATGATAGCGTCCGCCGAGCCTCGCAGTCGGCCGGTCGGGACGCGTCGGATGATAGATGCGACGGCAGTTCCATCGGCGGCCGACAGAGACAGTCCAGTCCGCTCGCCGAGGCACAACCGCCACTTAACCCGGGCGCCGCGAGTTCGGGTCGAGGCGCGTCGGTTCGGCCTCCGTCGGTGGGTTGCAGAAGGGGGTCGGGGGAGGGGAGGGAATGGGTTGGGGAGAGGGGGAGAAAGTGCGATGATTTGGGTGCTGGTGATGGTGGTGATGGTGGTGGCGATGGGCCTTGAGTGTGATGGTATTGACGACCATAGAAAGGATAATGAAGGTGACGGGAATCATGTCATTATCACCACGCGGCTGTTCTTTTCATTTTCTTAAAAGAAGTTGGTTTCCCTTCCGAATCGACCGCCGCAGACCATCCGGCCCAGCCCGACGGACCCCGACGAACCCCGACAGCGGCCAGGCCATTGCTATGCACTCCTAACCGGCCTTCGTTCGTCCTTCGTCCAGCCCGCATGTGCCTGCCTGCCGAGCCGCCCTCGCTCCCTCGCCCACCCTCCCCGCCCGCCCGCCGCCCGCCCGCCCACCACAATCGCATTCCAGCAGTGATATCATTTAGCAAAACAGCTTTTTATTTGCAGCCTGTGATTACGGATCCTGCAGAGGCCGGTTCGAGGGCGCCGTCCATCGCGGGGTTTCGAGTCCCGGATCCGCTGGGACCTAAAAATCACAATTTACTTAGACTGATGATAATCCCGCTGCCGTAATCAGCGCCCTTACGGCAGGCTACAGCACTGCGGGCTTCGATTCCCCGGCGCCGTTCAATTCGCGGGTTGCCGGGAAAGTGTATCGGATAGAATTGTGTTCAGTGTCAATAGCCCTGATATATCGGCCCATCTCTCAAGGCAGGAGTTGTGATTAGTCTTTCGCTCGGCCGCGCTCGCTGAATAAGCAAGCGACACGCCTCGACGTCCGGGGACCCCGAATGGGCGGCGACGGGCGTGGGGGCAATCCCGGACCGTGGGCGTGGGGGCAATCCCGGACCGTGGGCGTGGGGGCAATCCCGGACCGTGGGCGTGGGGGCAATCCCGGACCGTGGGCGTGGGGGCAATCCCGGACCGTGGGCGTGGGGGCAATCCCGGACCGTGGGCGTGGGAGCAATCCCGGACCGTGGGCGTGGGGGCAATCCCGGACCGTGGGCGTGGGGCCAATCCCGGACAGTGGGCGTGGGGGCAATCCCGGACCGTGGGCGTGGGGGCAATCCCGGACCGTGGGCGTGGGGGCAATCCCGGACCGTGGGCGTGGGGGCAATCCCGGACCGTGGGCGTGGGGCCAATCCCGGACCGTGGGCGTGGGGGCAATCCCGGACCGTGGGCGTGGGGGCAATCCCGGACCGTGAGCGTGGGGCCAATCCCGAACCGTGGGGGCAATCCCGGACCGTGGGCGTGGGGGCAATCCCGGACCGTAGGCGTGGGGGCAATCCCGGACCGTGGGCGTGGGGGCAATCCCGGACCGTGGGCGTGGGGGCAATCCCGGACCGTGGGCGTGGGGGCAATCCCGGGCCGTAGGCGTGGGGGCAATCCCGGACCGTGGGCGTGGGGGCAATCCCGGACCGTGGGCGTGGGGGCAATCCCGGACCGTGGGCGTGGGGCCAATCCCGGACCGTGGGCGTGGGGGCAGTCCCGGACAGTGGGCGGGGGGGCAATCCCGGACCGTGAGCGTGGGGCCAATCCCGGACCGTGGGCGTGGGGGCAATCCCGGACCGTGGGCGTGGGGGCAATCCCGGACCGTGGGCGTGGGGCCAATCCCGGACCGTGGGCGTGGGGGCAATCCCGGACCGTAGGCGTGGGGGCAATCCCGGACCGTGGGCGTGGGGGCAATCCCGGACCGTGGGCGTGGGGGCAATCCCGGACCGTGGGCGTGGGGGCAATCCCGGACCGTGGGCGTGGGGGCAATCCCGGACAGTGGGCGTGGGGGCAATCCCGGACCGTGGGCGTGGGGGCAATCCCGGACCGTGGGCGTGGGGGCAATCCCGGACCGTGGGCGTGGGGGCAATCCCGAACCGTGGGGGCAATCCCGGACCGTGGGCGTGGGGGCAATCCCGGACCGTGGGCGTGGGGGCAATCCCGGACCGTGGGCGTGGGGCTAATCCCGGACCGTGGGCGTGGGGCCAATCCCGGACCGTGGGCGTGGGGGCAATCCCGGACCGTGGGCGTGGGGCCAATCCCGGACCGTGGGCGTGGGGCCAATCCCGGACCGTGGGCGTGGGGCCAATCCCGGACCGTAGGCGTGGGGGCAATCCCGGACCGTGGGCGTGGGGCCAATCCCGGACCGTGGGCGTGGGGGCAATCCCGGACCGTGGGCGTGGGGCCAATCCCGGACCGTGGGCGTGGGGCCAATCCCGGACCGTGGGCGTGGGGGCAATCCCGGACCGTGGGCGTGGGGCCAATCCCGGACCGTGGGCGTGGGGCCAATCCCGGACCGTGGGCGTGGGGCCAATCCCGGACCGTGGGCGTGGGGCCAATCCCGGACCGTAGGCGTGGGGGCAATCCCGGACCGTGGGCGTGGGGGCAATCCCGGACCGTGGGCGTGGGGGCAATCCCGGACCGTGGGCGTGGGGGCAATCCCGGACCGTGGGCGTGGGGGCAATCCCGGACCGTGGGCGTGGGGGCAATCCCGGACCGTGGGCGTGGGGCCAATCCCGGACCGTAGGCGTGGGGGCAATCCCGGACCGTGGGCGTGGGGCGACATTGCCGCGAAGGGAGAAGCCTCTTAAGGTGTTCCATCCCTGAGACACCTTCGCGTACTGTGTTCTGGAGGAAGATGTTGTTCCATTTGTCACTCGCCTGCGGTTCAGGAACGAGCCCAGATTAGGGTGGTTAGAACCTCGTCGGAGAACGCAGAACCCATGAGACAGATGACGATCGCATGTATTGTTGACACCGGTGGGGAAAAAATGACACCGACGGGGAAAAAATGACACCGGCGGGGAAAAAATGACACCGGTGGGGGGAAAATGACACCGGTGGGGAAAGAATGACACCGTCGGG
>NC_091574.1:6892410-6894910 GCF_042767895.1 Penaeus vannamei
TCCTTCGAGATTGTAGTCAGCTTAGCAACGCCAGGCCCTCGCCCGCCCACGCTATTGATCTGCAGTGCAATAGGTTTAAATGTTGATCCATATTCATCTTGTTAGTATTATTTTTGTTGTTGTTGGTTAATGTCTCATATGAAATTATACGTTTTAATGTTTTCTTCTTTTAATCTTTTTTTTTTTTTTTTTTTTTTTTAATACGATATTAATATAATACGATAAGTTTGAACAGTGGGTCTCCGTATGTATTCTTTAAACGATAACAAATAAACACTACCTACATTTACTTACAGACTAAAGATCATACAGTGAGAAATCTTGAACACTTCAAAGCTTTTGTATCTGCCAATCGAAATGCAGTGACTTTAAAGTACCGGTGCTTACCAAAATTTCTAAATCTAGATAAGCCTTATCTACAAAAAGGCCTAAAAATTAAGATCTACAACAAAAAACGAGAAGAGAAGTGCTTCATTGTCAACTGCCTCGAGCTTCAGTAAACGCTAGGCCACCTTGTTCAGCTTCGTCAGTGAACAAAACCCGTTTGGTGAAGCCATGATTTTTGTTGTTCATGCTTTTCACATTATTTTTGTTATCGTGGCGTGTTCATCTCACTTCTTCCTCGTGGGTGCTTCTGTGTTCAATGATGCCTCGATTGGTATCTTTATCGTGATATTCTTATCATTATTCGCATCGCTATTCTTACCCCTTGTATCAGAGACGAATTCTTAAATGAAGAAGTGAATGTCTGATAGTATATAACAATTTCCATCCCTTAATCATACACATCATCTTATATAAACATCCGTCTAAATAGAAAAGAAGAAAATTTATAGTCGCAGCAAAATCCCGTATTCGCACTCCAAAGTTTCCTCAAAATTAAAGCAAATTGAAACAAGAATCAAAATTATCAAGACCCATTTTTTTTTTTTTTTTTTTTTTTATCAAGCCGTACGGAGTATTCTTATATCAGAGATCTCGAGTTAAAAGCATATAATCGTGCAAGTCTTTTAATATCAAAACAAGCCCACTCATCTCACAGCTGAAGAAAAAAAGTGAAATAAAAAAAATGAAAAAGAAACACGCCGATACATGACTAGTAATTAACGACTATTATTCAGTAACAAGCGACCCGGCAATTACAGGAACAGAGACATTTTATCATATGGATTTGAGATTTATGAAAAAAAAAATCTTGAATCTTTCGTAAAATGTCTTATACCTGGTCTTATTTAACTGGTTAGTGTTCAATATAGAAAGATACTTGGTTTCCTAAAAGAATGTAACTAAAGAAGAAAATATATGTTTACATGTCTACCTACAATAATAATGGTCGTAATCATGATAATGATAATAGTAATAATGATAACAATAATAGTAATAATGATAACCATAATAGTAACAACGATAATAGTAATGACTATCATTATCACTATTATTATACTGATAATGATAATAGAAATGATAATAACAATAACAATATTGATAATGATGATGGCAATGATAATGATAATAACCATCATATAAGTAATGATAATGATATTGATGATAATACTATTGATAATATTAATGATAATGATAATAGTAATGCTAATAATGATGATACTAATGATAAATATGATAATAGTGATAATGATAATGATTAAGATATTAATAATTGTGATCACATGAAAAATAATAATTATAACTAACATGAATAATAATAATAACAATAAGGATAAGAAGAATAGGAATAAAAATAATAGATTTCATAATAATGAAAATAATAATAACAGCAACAACAAAAATAATGATATTGATAATCATAGTAATTATAATGTAGCAATAATAATGAAAATGATAAGAATAACAATGATAATGATCATGATAATCATAGTAATAATGATAATAATAATAATAATGATAATAATAACAACAGCAATAATCATAATGATAACGACGATAACAATGATAATTTTTGATAATGGTAAAAATATCAACGATAGTAATAATGATAACAATAATACCAACAATAGTTATAATGACAAAATTATTGATAGTAATAACACTGATAATAATAATAATAATAATAATAGCAATAAAGATAATCATAAAAAGGATAACAATAATGGTGATAATAATAATAATAATAATAATAATAATAATAATAATAATAATAATAATAATAATAATAATAATAATAATAATAATAATAATAGTAATAATAACAATGATAATGAGAATAACCACAATAATAACAACGATGATTATGATGATGATAATAATGAGAATGATGATGATAACACCACCAACAACAATAATAGTAACAATGATAATGATAATAATAATGACAATGAGTTTCAATGAAAACAGTAACAATAATTACACTAGTAATATTAATGATGTTAATAAAAACAACAATAATGATAATGATAATAGTGATAATAATAATGATGATGATGATGGTAATAATGATAAGAATGATAAGAATAATAATGATAATAATAAAAAGGATAATAAT